>NW_025946074.1:108321-127284 GCF_000764305.2 Hyalella azteca | reverse complement strand
TGGGTCATGGGTACATCAGGTGGGTCATGGGTACATCAGGTGGGTCATGGGTACATCAGGTGGGTCATGGGTACATCAGGTGGGTCATGGGTACATCAGGTGGGTCATGGGTACATCGGGTGGGTCATGGGTACATCATCAGGGGGTCATGGGGTACGGGAGAAGTTCGTTACAATAAGACATGGCGATAGATACAGTTGACGTTCATTAGATCATGACACGGGTTGAGGTACACTCAAGTTATACCCCCTGCAAGTGAAGGTTTCAGTGCTTCGATTTAAGCGCACGCTTCGACAGCGATGAATGGAAGATTTTGGCGCTACGCACTTGTTACACTGACGCCACATACGCCATGGGACTGCAGGAGGTTGAACGCACTCGTGGCAGAATGTCTTAAAAGGATTTAAGAACATATGTGATAGATAGCAAAAAAAATGTATCTCAGTACGGTACTCACTGCAGTGAGTGACAGAGAGCGCATTTTCTCGTCGACGAAAACGTGGTCACGAACGGACGGACAGACGGACAGACAGACATGGCGAGCACAATAGAGCATTTTTTCCATAAATGAGAAAATGCGCAAAAATGGAAAAAAAGAGGTGGGAGAAGTAATAGGCGTAACTGGTGGCACGCACCTTGACGGGGAAGGCGCAGGTGGCAGCACGCACGGCGGCCTCGTCATGCTGCCACAGCTGGGGCTTGCTGCCGTCGGAGGCGCTGCTGCTCTTCTTCTTGCGGAAGCTGTCGCGGAAACTCCGCCGCAGTTTGTCCATCCCGTTACTGCTGCTCGTGCTGCTCGGACCCTCCACCTGCACAGGGAGCATGCGTTATACTCTAGACCAGTGGTTCACGAAGTGGGCGGTATCGCCCCCTTGAGGGCGGTGGGGGAGGACGGTATCACCCCCTTGGGGGCGGTGGGGGAGGGCGGTATCGCCCCCTTGTGGGCGGTGGGGGGGCAGTATCACCCCCTTGGAGGCGGTGGGGGGGCAGCATAACTCCCTTGGGGGCAGTGGGGGGAGGGGCGGCAGTCCGAAGTCGAAGTCAGAAGTTCGATCGTTTGTTTGACGATTTGTACACAACACGTGCAGCACGCGGCTGGCAGCGATGAGTTTTTTACCAAGATCTGAGTTTTTTTTAACCTCTCCTCGATTTCTAATGTAAATTTTTGAAAATATTCAAAATCTAGGGGGCGCTATGTGTGTGAGGGAGGGGGGCACTAGAAATTCACTGGGGGGCCAAGGGGGCGCTGCCTGTAAAAGTTTGGAACCACTGGGATAGAGCACTCGCAATACTAACTTGCAAATGACGAAGCTTTGAAAATGCTGACGGAGAACGGCAGAGGCCTTAAAAATGTCAATATTAACGTATTACGTGTTGCTATCATGCACTCTAAACAATAAAAGTACATATATATAGGTACTTAACGGACTCCCTACAGTAAGAGGTGAAATGATAACAGTGAGACACAGATCAAAACTAATTCCGAGAAAATCATACTAAACAACATGCAGTGAAGTCAAAAATATAAAATTTGAAGCCAGATAAAACTATTTCGAACTGTTTCAAAGTATTTCAATCGAGCAACTTCGTATCAAAATCCTCGATTATTCAACAGGCTTCGTGACGCCCTTGATATTAACGGCAAACCCATAACTATATGCAGCAATTAACGGCACCAGCAAACGAGCAGTTCTCCAACAATTTGATTTAATCTATAAATTTTGCTTCAAAGAATGTTGTAGACTTCTTCATTATTTGGACTACTTTGGAGTAACTATCAAGATATTGAGCAGCCGTTTATCCTGCCACCTGAGACAAGATCGCAACCAGACCGGGGGCCATACTTTTAAAACTCGATAAGTTGACGTAAGTACTTACGCTCCATTTTCTTGTCTATGATTGGTGGATTTTGCTTGATAGGCCGTCAATGATTGGCAGATGACCTTAAGATCTCTTAACTTTTTTGAAAGTATAGGCCCAGGTCTCAAATATTACAATCGAGCAACTTCATCTCAAAATCCGCGAAGAATTCAACAGGCAACGTGGCACATGCAGGCTCCTTGTCAAAATGATCAAGTATCAAACTTTAAGACCTGATAAGTCAATCTTTTCTCTTTCAGAGAAGCTGATATTATAAATTTTTGCTAATTTGTGTAGTAGTAACTTTATGTATAAAACATAAATGCTTGCCAAACCTTTATTTCAGTAATTGTAGTGGTTCCAAACTCAGCACGAAAGCAGTTGTGGAGATTGCCAAGCTTAAGTGAATGTAGCATGTCACTTGCCATTTTTGCCAACTCTAACTTAGTAATTATTTAACAGTGTTGTTGTAAGATATGCAGCAACTACAGAATATACCAAGACAGCTAGTAGCTTTCAAACCAAATCAGTTGTTCATTGGGATGGCAATCTTCTACCGATCTGTCAGGAAGTGATGTAGTTGATAGGTTATCAGTAGTGCTATTCTCTTCTACTGATGGCATTAGGAAGCTACTATAAGTAGCAGAGATTGATTTTGTTACAGGTAATACAAAAGTACAAGATGTTCATGAGCAGCTACAGTCATGGTAATGTGGACCTATTATGGTATAGGTACGGTATCTGTTCGACACATCTGTTGTACCAATCAAGTTCAGAGGCGCTAGTCCCCTGGTGGATAAAAAAAGTACAGGTATGGGGACAAAAGCTGAAGTCTGCATTCATTGCCATGCAGACATTACATGATAGAAGTTCTGCTGTCTGATGCTTTAACAGCTTGCTATGGTTCATTCATGACATTTTCATATTAAACATTTTATTTAAAGAGTCGGCTAAAGCTAAATAATTAACAGCTATTTGACGGAAGTTTTCTACTATAGAAGAATATCAACGCAGTAGTTGGAGCTCCTGCAGTTGACGCCGCAGAACGTATCTAGTTCATGAAATACCTGAAGCTCAAATCACAATATCTTCAGATATTTACTTTTGAGACTGCTGATTATAAAAAGTTAGTAAATTTGATTGGCTTTCGTATGCTACAAACAACCACAAGTCTCACAACCTCAAACATGCAATGTTTTACACAATCTAGCTAGGCAGAGCTATTAAAATTCAATGCGTTATGGAATAAGTGCAATCGATGTAATGCAAAGCATCAATCTCATATGTGGTTGTGAACCGACGTTTCTCTTTAATATAAATTTTTTCTTAATTTTACCTAATAATTTATTCCACGGAAAATTATTACATTCCTTCAAACTCAGATTCATCTTAGGGATACAGTAATACTAACAAGAAAAAAAAAATTGAAAATAACTGTAAATATTGGCTATTTTTCTGTGAAATCAATCATTAAACTAGACGTAAAGTGATCTATCAAGTTGTTATGAATTATTATTTCCATACATAAAATGATGGTTATAATTAAACCCTGAGTGTGATGAGTATACACCCGGCTTTATAAATACTCGAACACGAATTTATAATATAATTTGGAAGTCTCTAAAAATGGCATGATTTCTTTCAAGAAATTATACAATAACTTAGTCATACTCCCAAGTTCGTCTGATGAGATCGAGAGACAAGATACAATTTCAGATAATACAATTTCGAAAAATAGTATAGGCACTGAACTAAATCTTAGCAAAAAGAAGAGGTCCATAACACGGAGAAAATTAGCGAGCGATGGTAAAGGAAATATTTGGTTACCCGCGAAAGAAATGTCGCTTCTTACGCGGCTGAGAGTTAGGTTTCATTCAACAGATATTCTGATGCACAAAACGTTTGGGATTGTACTTTTATTATATTAAAGATATCTTATATTAAAAACATCAGAAAGTAATTTCAAAAAGTCAAGAAAGAGAATATTTTTATCATATTTAATTTCTAATTTGATGTATTGAATGTGCTGTGGTTTATTTGGACAGCATGATATGAGTGAGTATTTTGCTTGTGCTTTATCATTCCCAAAAATAGGGGCAGCAACCCCAACTTTGGCGTAGAGTTGATGGAGGAAAAAGTTGAGTGCTCCAACGTGGGCGCAGCAGTAAAAGGACATGGACTGAGAAAAGGACTCAGATCGGGTCACAAGGATGCTGAGGGTACAGACAAAGGAATCGTGTTGTTGTTGCAGAAATGGTTCCCTTGTTATTGCAAAGTGTAGAGGGTACAGACAAGGTTACCTTGTTGCTGCAGAGTGAAGAGGGTGCAGACATTGTGCTGGTCAGCTTATTGCGCTCAACGCTGATAGGATTTGGCGTAGCAAACAAACTGCGAGCCGTGAAGGGACCGTGCGCAGCAGCGTAAGTACGCTCAGGACTGTGCTCGTGGTTGCCTGCTGCGCTAGCGCTGTGCTTGTGATGCGTCGTCGCTGTGCGGATGCTGTGCGCGTCGAGGGCTGTTGTGCAGGCACTGGCACTGACAACTCGCTGTTTAGGAGCCGCGGCACTGTGGGGCTGCTGAGGGATGGCACTGGCACTAGAGCGCTGCTGCTGGGGAGCAAGAGAAGTGATGTTGCAGCTCGGGGCGCAGCCGCTGCCACCCGACCCCGCGTTTCCCCCATTAATGAAGTGCACCGCGCGCTTGCCCAAGGGACCTTCTTCAGGAGAACTTTCTCCCTCGCTGCTCGGGGGTGTCAGCATTGCCCCCTGCGCCATGCGTATGCCATGTACTATCACGGAGCTCTCCCGCTGAACCGAACACCTTCTACAGATCATCATGAGACGTCACCAACCAGTCCTGGGGGCAGCGGCAGCACTGTGGTGAATTAAGTGCTGTGTGTCGGTGTGGAGGAACGACAGTTGTGTACCACTCGATCTACACTCTCGGGCCTCTGAGCTAAACTGAGACGTCTGGCACAATGTTGCAGGGGAACCGCGTGTTCTCGTCACCTTAGATGTTTAAGGCCTTGAATATAAAACCATGAAATTTTCTACTTGTTTTCTAAAACATTAGATACATCTGCAAAAAATACGAATGGCTCTAACGAACCCTTCTTTCCGGCTTGTTCAAGTAACTCCTCACGACTGTAATCCGAGTGGTGATTCTTTTCGAATTAGCTATAAGCAATGTCTGATTAACGGCTCAATTTATTTCAGACAATTAAGCTGATGAGGCCGTTTAGTTCTCCGAAATTCAAGTCAGTGGAGCATGTAGATGGAAGGAGATACAGGGTTGCCAATTATTTTTGCGACACGAGTATAAGAGTTAGAAGCAAGTAGACAAATTGACGCAAGACACGATGGCACGCGACACTTTATACGAAGGAAGTAAAGACAATACACGTAGATACGAGGGAACGTAGGCACACAGCCAAGCAATGTTGGAGGATAGCAAGTAACTGCCACGGCTGCGGTGGCCGAAGATACGCCAGGATGTGAAGCTTATCTTTGTCGGGATTACCAGGCATGTGCGCGCTGCACTGTTGCTGCACACAGGAAAGCACGGGGATTTCTTCTGTAAAATACCTGCCGTGACAATAACATCTTAAACAATGAGCGCTAGCACGTGGCCAAGGTAAACTTGAGCCAATGCAAGAGCAGGGCTGAGAGTGGTGATAAAACCGCGGCTTGCGGCAGAGGTTACACTTCAAGCCCGGCCAAAGCGGACACAGAGCGGCTAATTTGCATGCTCTTCGCGTCCTAGATGGCAACGGTTGTTGTGTCGGCCCCGCTTTCAAATTTTGTTAGGTTGAGAGGCATACCGAGCACGCAGCGCTATACAAGGTTAGGTGCTTAGCAAATACAAAAAAAATCACGATAATAGGGAGCCAACATATGGTCAATAATTTCAGTGACCGAAAGGTCAGCCTCCGTTGACCAGGCTCATCACGACGCTTACACCCATGCGCTGACCAGCAAAATAGGCAAGTCCCAGTAAACTAGAACACATTCAATTGTATTATACCTAAACTCAGAGTTACTAATAGCTTTTAACATCATACCTATACAGAAATTAGGGTTACGACGGCCTACCAATATCATAGATCTTGTCCGAGAGAGAGTAACGAAGGCGTCAACAGACGTTCGCTGGGTTGACAGTTCCAGGTCTATCAGATGCCGAACCATTACGCGTCATGATTCTTATCCAAGATTAGATCTTGAAATTTTAGTACCTGCCACATCATGGTCGAATTCTTCAGACACTTCACGTCAGTTCGCGCAAAAATTTTCCAGATTATCGCACGCAGATTAAAACTGATGAATGAATAAAGATGTACAAATGACATATGTTTTACCAAGCTATATGGACGTTCTCGTAAATGCCTCCGCTTACTACATGCTATGTCATTAGAAAACTCAAAGAGAAGTGTGCTATACATTTGCTTCAATAACTAAATAAAACTAAACATTATGAAATTCAGGCTTTTATAAATTTCTTTTGATGGTATAGAAATATAACAATCCTAGGTCTGCAGTTTCTTTTTTCACTTCCCCTAACGCACCAAGAAGTTGACAGTGTATAGCATCAGCATAACCACCGGCATCTGGTTGTAACCGGCATCGGGTTGTAACCGGCATCAGGTTATAACCTGAACCGGCATCAGGTTATAACCGGCATCAGGTTATAACCGGCATCAGATTATAACCGGCATCAGGTTATAACCGGCATCAGGTTATAACCGGCAATCAGGTTATAACCGGCATCAGGTTATAACCGGCATCAGGTTATAACCGGCATCAGGTTGCAACGATTCACAACGAACCACGCGTCGGCACGAAACCAGCCAATGCAGCTGGTAGTGCAGAGAATGACGAAGCGATTGGTAATGTTAGAACCACCATGAACACTCATGGCTTGGATGCATAGAAGCACGTACAGGTCGCAGCCACGACCATGCACAAGCGTGCACTGTACAATTGTACAGTACGCTATGAAAACAACGTGATGGCGGCAGAGGAACAAGATACCGGAAGTGGGTGAGAATGCCGGAAGTAACGATGGACGAGGTGGGGAGAATATGATAAAAATATAAACTACTAAATAACTGATACGTGACGACCTGTTGTAAACAAGCGCCTTGGTTTCATAGACTGAGCCCTAAATTTTCCTTATCCTGGCTTGCGTTATCATAAGCTAAGCTTGGCACCTCGAGAGCGAACACTCATTAAAATGGATGAGTCACATTGTCCAAGTAGTGACACACTTCCTGTACGTAGCGATAGTCCTTATCACGGATTAAAACATGTCAGGATAACCCACACAAAAGCAGAAAAAGTGCATAAAATTTCATTCATTGCTCTAAATGAAGATTGCATTCGCCTGCAAGTCCTGCTGCGTTTTAATACTCTCGTAACACACGCTGCTCCGCAATGTTTATCATTATATTTTATCGGCACACACACCCGAAATAACCACAAAATAAGTCACGTTATATATACGTCAACCAATAATGCAACCCATACTCTTTAATTAAATGAATATGTCATATAAAAACGCAATTCCTTCCAACCAAACTTGTCTAGATGAAGGGCTCTACCATAAATATACTCTAGAATTGCATAGAAATCATGTCTTGAATGTAGCCTCAAAGATTAGGCAATCGATGGCTCAGTATCGCTTACCCGAGCCAATAAAAAGAAACGCGGGCATTGAAGATGCCGCAGTTAACACTGGTAGGTATAGTATAGGTGCCTTTACACGGGGACAGCAGAGGCATGCAGTTATTGCTCCTTTCAAATAGTAACTGCAACTAATTATCATGCTACTAGCCTCGTGTAAAGAGTTACTCATGCTACTAGCCTCGTGCAAAGAGTTGCTCATGCTACTAGCCTCGTGTAAAGAGTTACTCATGCTACTAGCCTCGTGTAAAGAAAGGGTCCTTCCGGAGCCAGTAGCGTTACAACACGAGACCAATAGCACGGTAAATAGTGACGGCAATCATTTGCATGTTGCACTGACCGCCACTACCTACCACTGTCCCCGGTGGAAGCCTAATAAGGGTTTGCATATAAGCTCATCTTCCGGGCGCCTTTGTTGCAGCGACTTCGTTTGTGACTCTAACCATACATGATGTAAACCCTCTGTATTATTTACTTAGATGCAAATAGCGCATAAAACCGTAATTTATACCCGAAGACTGAAGGTTTGGATACAAGGAATTGTTTGAGGGAATCAGGCTAAATACTTTTTACCCTTTAAAATGCGACTAAACAGCTCGAGGATAGAATATTCAGGTAGTTGGTGTGGGCGGCAAACCGGCTTGCGGCACCAGTTTCCACACAACATCTCCGTGAATAAGCCTTGCGAGATGTGAAGTGGTTCACTCTTCTCTGAGGTAAACACCTTTAATCAGCAGGCATATACAGCTGAGTGTGGTGCATATTGAAGAAATTTTTAATGATGACTGCGCCCCCAAATACGAAAATGAGCCTTATTTACAAAATCAAAGACCTATTAAAGTTCCGAAAACCGCATTTTTACCTCACGTACAGGCTCAAATACCAGGACGGGTCTGAACTGACTTCCGAAAATTATTTCAAGCTGTTCTCACAATGAAAGTGACTGTTGTTTAATGCTTATATAACAGCACTAAGCTGCCACGTAAGTAGACAACCGTCGCTGCAAACATTATACGGTGAAATGCCGAGCGTCGTGCATTTGTTTTACGAGTTACGTTTTGTCTTGAACAAAATGTCTCTTAATTATTTTAAGGCGTCATATGAACCGTCCGTCACACTGCTAAACACATAATATAAATATCTCAATGGATGCCTCTCCCTTCCCGTTGATAACAATACCTGCTAAGCTGATAACAATACCTGCCCTGCTGATAACAATACGGGCCCAGCTGATATCAATACCTACCCTGTTGATAACAACACCTGCCCTGCTGATAACAATACCTGCCCTGCAGATAACAACACCTGCCCTGCTGATAACAATACCTGCCCTGCTGATAACAATACCTGCCCTGCTGATAACAATGCCTGCCCTGCTGATAACAATACCTGTCCTGCTGATAACAATACCTGTGCTGCTGATAACAACATCTGCCTTGCTGATAACAATACCTGCCCTGCTGATAACAACACCTGCCCTGCTGATAACAACACCTGCCCTGCTGATAACAATACCTGCCCTGCTGATAACAACACCTGCCCTTCTGATAACAACACCTGCCCTGCTGATAACAACACCTGCCCTGCTGATAACAATACCTGCCCGTTCTCCTTGTTGGCACGGCGTTTCTCACGCCTCTTCCTGAGGCTGCGCCTGACAGAGGTGCGCGGGTTCATGGCCTTGGTGACGAAGCTGGTCTTGGTGTGCACGTCGCGGGGGGGGTTCAGGAGGCTGAAGTCGGGGGCTCCCACGGGGGGAGATGACGTGGGGGGCAGGGCACCGCTCAGGGGCTCCTGGTGGGACGACTGTGCCCCCATCCTCAAGGGTTATGTCTGACGAAGGGTCGAGTGAGGCGGCGACTAAGGGACGAGGGTGGCGAGGACGAAGAGCCAAATATGGCTGCGACGAACGGCTAGGACCAAGGGCAAGATGATGCCGGTGACCAAATATCGGATGTGCAAGTAAGTTGACGAACCAAGAGTGACCAAAGATCATGCGTCACTTTTCAAGTAGCATTAATAACACAACGTAACACACAGTGTACAGCAAAGTTTACAACGGAGCACTGTCGACTGTACAGCACAAAACGTGCAGTACATTAGACTGTACAACACAGCACCACACAGGGATGATGCTACCCACACGCTGGTTGTTTGGTTGTTATCACCATTTTCTGCAGTTAATTAACAATAAACTAACTTCACTTCTGCCTACTGAACATAAACACCAAATTAAAATCACTAAGCCTAGGTAGAAATAGCAAAATCTGGAACGAAAATTTGAGGACTGAGTATTGGCCACAGCAGAGGTACAATTAGGACGTGGTCTCAGAGATCCCTCGGGCAACACATACATTGTACAGGTGATTTGGACACCGCCCACGGCCATGCTGATGCACCACCTTCGACGCCCGCTGCGTGTACCGCCCCGCTGGGTGCAGGTTGGGAGCACTGGTCCAGCTGGGAGCACTGGTCCAGCTGGGAGCACTGGTCCAGCTGGGAGCACTGGTCCAGCTGGGAGCACTGGTCCAGCTGGGAGCACTGGCCCAGCTGGGAGCACTGGCCCAGCTAGGGTAAAGCTGGGACAGTGGCCCAGCAGTGATAGCTTATCGCACAGTGAGCGTCTCGCTATCAACGACGTGGAGTGTCTTGTGTGGCGAGGTGGCATGAGATGTGGCATGACGATATGTGGCATGGGCAGATGTGGCATGGGCAGATGTGGCATGAGGGAGATGTGGCATGAGGGAGATGTGGCATGAGGGAGATGTGGCATGAGGAGATGTGGCATGGGCAGATGTGATTTTTGGTACGTATTTTGGCTCCTTCCGGTAGATTATAAAGACGAATGCGTTGAAGCATCGTAAAGACACGCGTACTATACACACACGCCCGCAACACGCACACGCTGGCAACACGCACACGCCAGCAACGCACACACGCTATAGCAACGCACACACGCTAGCAACGCACACACGCTGGCAACACGCACACGCTAGCAACGCACACACGCTAGCAACACGTACAGGCTAGCAGGACAAGCTGATAAGCTGCTCCTCCAGATTGCACTGCACTATCTCGGACCGAGCTTTCCTGATAACACCCGACCTGTAATGTCGTACACACACATGTACACGCGGCTCATACTTGGAATGGAGTATTGGAATCATACTTGGAATCTTGGAATGGAGCCTTGGAATCATACTTGCAATCTTGGAATGGAGCCTTGGAATCATACTTGCAATCTTGGAATGGAGCCTTGGAATCTTGGAATGGAGACTTGGAATCATACTTGGAATCTTACAATGCGTTGCGCACGGTTAAGCCCGAAGGTCGCTCATCGTATACCGTGCCTAAATCGTTGGCAGTTATCAAGAATTTTATAGTAAATAAAACGCAGAGCAAGTTCAACAAATCTTCAGTGAAAACGTTTTCATTTAAGATACAGTGAACTTGCTTGGCGTTTCCTTCACTATTAAATTCTTGGTGAGCTCACAATTTAAGCAGACTAATGATATAAGTACTTAAATACGTTGGTAGTGATGTAGCAACAATCGGGACCACAGGGGCAGTAGAAAATACAACGGTGCATATGCCTTTTGTTGGGCAAGCTGATATAAGTTGCTACAGGCGTGCATCCAGCTGATGGTAGAGCAACAGGGACAAACGATTAGGGATTGTCCTCATAAATAAATCCATGCATATCTTGAATGTCAGAAGAGTAAACTTACTTTTCTTAGTTCTCTCGACAAGGCATTGAATGGTCTCGGCCTCGCCACGGATAGAGATCTCTCCGGCGGAGACTAACCTCTGACCTCCTCTCGGTGGTTCAAATGAATTATTCTGCGCAGTCTTTCGCTCCTTTCACTGTGCACTAAGCACTTTGCAGGCTCTACTCTTCGTTTTCATATGTAGGATCCAGTACGGTTATATTCCAGCAGTGATGATGACACATAACCCTTATGCCCTCTAATGAAAGCAGCATTCGCCTCTTCGGTGCCTCAACCTCTACTACGGTAGTAGTCCAGCACATAATGATGTATTGTTGCGCGAATGTTAGCAGGACTGTCCCATATCACCGCATATTGGCATGAACGCAGACCACAGCTGGCAGCAGTATACTACTCTTGAATGGGCAGTGCAAGCTAGGGCTCTTAAGAAGTAAATATCGACGGCGTTTGGGTGGCTCGTAAATTCGGTGGACGAAAGCGTTGCTCTATCGAAACTTCTTTGAAGACTCGCAATCGTATTTAATCAAGTCTGAAGCAGTAGAATTTCAATTTATCCACTTGGGCCCAAACTAACATTGTAGTGCAGGCAGGCTCGCGTGTAATCTTCTTCAGCACTCTTTTTTCTCGTTCGCAAATGACTATAATATGAGGATGCGTGGCTTAGTCCTAAATCTGTTTCGACGCTGGGCATGAGAAAAAGTTGGTTCAGATACCGACGCAATGGCACTTAAATTCTCCTTCTCGTCTCGGGAAATTTCCAGCCTCTACCACGACAGCTTGCACATCGGAACAGCTTGATTACCTGAGGGGTTATAGCCATTAGTCGGAATTTTTTTGGTCTTTTAATAGCACCCTTTATGAAACTTAGCCTCATCGGTTCATTTTCGAGATGACCAAAATTCTCCCATTACACTTTCACTAGGAATTCTTTTAGTACAATTTACATAGCGTAATTATTATAGCCATAGGTACTTCAACACACTTCTTTAGCAGCACGGCATGGACTCTGGAGCTCAGAGTTGACATTTCCTGGACAGTCCTCTGCATGTATTATGGTCCAATATCTGTGTTCGTTTCTTCCTGCCTACAAGACCTTTATACTTTTACTTTCATTTGCCCGTTTTGAGATGGTTGCATAAACCAGCTTCGAACTGCGTTCACACCACAGGCAGGTCGTCACCGCGATGAATACGTAATTATTCATCAGAGGGCCCACGGACTTCCGCATTTAGCTTGGCCTGCACGTATTTACTCGTAAATTTATTGCAGTTCTCGCTGATGGCACGCATCGTTCCTGCTTGCTCGTAAACCTCGTGCCAGTCTAGCAAGTGTCGCTCAAGGTCCTCGAAATGACTAATTAGTCTCGTAATATCGTTGGGATTGCCATCTTCATCTTTTGGGATTATCGTTGGGATTGCCATCTTCATCAAAAGGGCTTTATCTTTTTGAAGTAGGACGCACACACACATTGAGTAAATGTTTGTTAGCGTGGTACCGTATGCATTACATCGGAGGTTGCGGCTTAGGTAGCGGTATCATGAAGTGATAAAGATCCCACACTCATCTGCTATCTCCATGAGCACATAGATCTTGTGGGTTATTCCCCACGTGGGAAGCCAGACTCTTCTCCCCACTGGTGTTTTTGCCGACACTAACACCTTTTGTCCTTCATTTTACCGCTGCTGCAACTAGAATTTTACTAACTCCCTTTGTCTTTGCAGGTTTAAGAAATCGAATTTGCCGACCTCGGGCAATAAATTTGCTCTCTAGCAAGATCAGTTATAAGTTGCTATGAGCACTCTTAAATATGGGTCTCGACTCCCCCTAGATTTCTCCTCCGTTTTTCCAAAGCGCGTCTTCCACCAGAGGTTGAAACTTGGCTATCAGGACTGAAATCCACCCCAGCTTCTCAGTATGTTACGTTTTTACCAAGTCGCCAGAATTAATTTCCCCCAAATAATTATGTTCAAGAAGGTAGAAGGAACAGTGACGCTGAACTTAGATCGAAATTACGTGCATGTTTCATTATTAATAGAGCTCAATGTTGGAAGTTGCCGTCTTTCCTTTTTACGTATATTTACGGATGAAAACACAGGAATGCTGCGGCAAATCTAGTGATAAGCAATTCTAAATTCCTAGGCGTTCTTTATAGTCACTTTTCATGCATTGAAACATTTTATCCAGCAAGCGAACTGCCAGCTGGTCTATCCCCTTGATCGAATTAATGGACGATGGGATAGGAAGATGGAATGATATGCCATTTCAAGGAGATAATGAAAGAGGCAGGGACAAAAATATACAACAAACTAACATGTCAACCACGTTCTTGTCGCCATGCAACACGCTCGCTACACTTATGTCGCTACAGTCGTGCTGACAACTTCAGGTTTCCATCACACCGTCAGCAATGCGTGCGTCAGTCGTGCTGACAACTTCAGGCTTCCATCACACCGTCAGCAATGCGTGCGTCAGTCGTGCTGACAACATGCAGCGCCTGAGATACGACCGTCGTAAGTCGTGGCTTGCATGCAGCGCCTGAGATACGACCGTCGTAAGTCGTGGCTTGCATGCAGCGCCTGGGGCGCAACACGGCGGCCTCTCCTGCAAGACTTCGTCAGCCGTTCCAGCGCCCCATCCTTGCTACATGGCACATCCATGCGTGATCAATGTACACACGCACACATTACAGCACAAAATGCGTACACATGTGCCTACAGATAAAATATGCTATACATGGCACACACAATCACTGTTTGGTACTGCGACACGGCGGAGCGCACAAACACAACCCACCCTCACGGAGCTTAACGCGACACTGATGGCAAAGGTATGCGGTGACCACAGCTCTACTGGCTGTCGGCTGTACACCTGCTAGCTGGCTGACTGGCTGGCGGCAGGCTGGCTGGAAGGGTGCCGCCCTTCGTGACGTCATGCGTGCTGGAGGAATGTGATGGCATTGCTTCTTCACTCGTGCGCGTGGGTGTACGTGCGTCGTACCACACGTAATCACGTGCCCGTTCAAGTACCGATATCATAACTAGTCATGTCAACACTAGCAATGGCAACTGGAGAGTGTCAGCTGATGGAGGCAGCGTAAGTGTATGGCTTTGTTATGAGATGATCCTTCTCGTGCCTCGGCACCTCTTCCCGCTGGCGGATGTACGATGACGTCACGGCCTGTCATGAGCCGGTCGCCCGCTGTCCCGTGGCATCACCACAGCAGCCACAACACAACGGCAGCAACAGATACATCAGCCGAAAAAAAGATAATAATTTAAACACCCGCAAGAATAACAGAAGCAATAACTACAACGTCATCAGTAGCGAAGAGACAGATAATTTAAGCCAAGATGATTGCAGACTTAATTATCATCAGCTCATTCAGCTGTATGTTCATTGACCTGTTAAAATCATCGAACGCGACATTTTAAAGCGTAAACCAAATTCATGGGATTTAGTGATGTACAAGAATCATATACATCACACGCTACATCACTAACACATCATCATGCGCATGGCGTGCACCACACGCTACATCACTAACACATCATCATGCGCATGGCTTGCACCACAGTGACCACACGCTACATCACAGTCATCACTAACACATCATCATGCGCATGGCGTGCACCACACGCTACATCACTAACACGTCATCATGCGCATGGCGTGAATGTTAGCATGCTTCCTCATGGACACGACAAGGCGGGATAATATATGCGCAATAATTTAGATGCAAAAATAGCGACAGGAACGAGTTTTGAGGATCAATGAACCGGAATAAAGCAGTCAGCCCACGAATTAAAAAATAATTTTCTTCGTGCCCAGAGAAAATGACGATAAGGTGTAAGGTAGACTACGATGAAAAAAACAATCCAACCACTTCCCAGGCCAAAATAAACTATTTCCCCGTAATTAAAATAGTTATTTATTAGATCCGACGCACAATTTTATTCCTTGGTAAACTAAGCACTTTCGCACTCAAATGAGCAACAACAAATAAGATGAAAGGGACTGGTCGTTTCCGACAAGCGACAACTTCTCAGTCGCATCCTCGCAGGCTCCAGCTCTAATGAATCATTAAAAACATGTGCTAGGAAACTACACACAAAGGTGTTGGCATTTCGGAGACATGAACTGAAAAACAATCTTCTGGGTCCGGGATGTGGCTGAGGTTCAGGGAGGTATTAGGGGTGTGGATGGGGTACAGGGGAGTGGCTGGGGTACAGGGGAGTGGCTTCGGTACAGGGGTGCGGCTGGGGTACAGGGGAGTGGCTGGGGTACAGGTGTGTGGCTGGGGTACAGGGGTGTGGATGGGGTACAGGGGAGTGGCTGGGGTACAGGGGTGTGGCTGGGGTACAGGGGTGTGGCCGGGGTACAGGGGAGTGGCTGGGGTACAGGGGAGTGGCTGGGGTACAGGCGAGTGGCTTGGGTACAGGGGTGCGGCTGGGGTACAGGGGAGTGGCTGGGGTACAGGGGAGTGGCTGGGGTACAGGGGAGTGGCTGGGGTACAGGGGTGTGGCTGGGGTACAGGGGTGTGGTCGGGGTACAGGGGAGGACAGGGGCGGGCAATATTGATCAGGTACGGACGCCTCCACACTCAAGGAGCGGCAGCTGCGATGACGTCATCAGGTTCAGTTGCGGCAAGCCTTAGCCTTAACGTATCGCCGCAGGGGCCTTAACCTATCGCCCTGGGGCCTTAACGTCGCGCCGCAGGGGCCTTAACGTATCGCCGCAGGGGCCTTAACGTATCGCCGAAGGGGCCTTACGGTAGCGCCGCAGGGGCCTTAACGTTTCGCCGCAGGGGCCTTAACGTCGCGCCGCAGGGGCCTTAACGTAGCGTCGCAGGGGCCTTACGGTAGCGCCGAAGGGGCCTTACGGTAGCGCCGAAGGGGCCTTACGGTAGCGCCGCAGGGGCCTTACTGTAGCGCCGAAGGGGCCTTACGGTAGCGCCGCAGGGGCCTTAACGTATTGCCGCAGGGGCCTTAACGTCGCGCCGCAGAGGCCTTAACGTCGTGCCGCAGGGGCCTTAACGTATCGCCGCAGGGGCCTTAACGTAGCGTCACAGGGGCCTTAACGTCACACCGCAGGGGTCTAAACGTAGCGCCGCAGGGGCCAAATTTGCCACAGATAATTTCACAACAGTTGTACATTACACACGCTTGACGGACCAATTCGCCTTGACACGTCCGAACATTGCGATTTGAGCGTTTAACTGTTCAGCTCACGACTGGTCAACTCTTTCCTATCCAGCTCTGCAATCGTGTGAGCTGAGGTAGGAAGATAAGCGACAGCCGTGTTTGTGTGTCCTTAGGGCTTGCGTATATTACATCATTAAACTAAACTCTAATAATAACCTGATACTCGGCATGCGCTAGATGAAAGGTTGTACAGAAATACGCTTCATGCCCCCCTTTCCATGGTTTCTCCCACGCAACCCTAGCTGTCCCTCGCCTCCCGAAAGGTCCGAGAACAGCGGCCGGTTATAACCGCCGGATTCTGCTGGTCTCGTTTCCAACCCGTCCAAGTCAGGAGTCCTCAGTAAAATAGCGGCTTACATCAAGCTAGTAGCTATGAACCTTCATGAAAGTTGTATAGGAAATTATAAGTAGTTCATTGTCTTCGCGTCCAACTTCTCTCGCCATTGTCTCGGCCGGCCGTTTGAAGGCCACTCAAGACTGGCCAAGAACGAAAGCCAGGTTGAAAGAGAGTCCCTTTAGTAAAAGCACGCAAAGTGAAAGAAGAGTTTAATGAAATCGACGATGAACAGATTTAATGGAGTTAAGATATTCATCAGATATTCTAAACTCTAAAGCATTTCACACTCGCCATTAGTTTTCGAGACTAGGGCGATCAGGTCGCGAACATAAATTTGCAGAAGGCAACAAGCAGCGCATACTATCCGGAAACGCAGTTCAACCGACACATTTGCCACACGTGCAATTCTTTCGTAGCAAGAAGCTCATCAAATATTAGGGAACAGTCGTCCCGTCACGCCGGAAAGCGTTACTGCACGACTTCTGGGGCATATAGCACGATAAAAAATATATAGTCACAAGTTCGTAGCTCAGTCAGCCAATCACTGACGGCCTTTCTAGCTAAACCGTGCACTTAGGCAGCTACGTGTACATAGGCCGCTACGTGTACATAGGCTGCTACGTGTACATAGGCTGCTACGTGTACCTAGGCCACTACGTGTTCTTAGATCGCTACGTGTACTTAGGCCGCTACGTGTACTTAGGCTGCAATGTGTACACGATTGAGTTGTTATGGTACGGCCCCTATCAACAACTCGCCTTCCAGACATATTAGTGGGATAAATGAGATTCACTTCAAAAGTGTATGTGCCATAATATTGTTTTAGATAACAAAAAATAACTAGACTTCTGCCTGAAGAATAATGCAGTTTACAGAGCCTTGTGTAAAACAGGTTGGAGTAACAAAATTTTAGCATTTGTTTATGATTTGAAAGAGAAGTTATATTTCTGCACCCTGTCGGCGGATGCATGGTAATGTTGACCTGGTCGAGGCAGGACGATTGCATGCATTAACAAGTTACATGCTACATGACTTTGCATTAACTCACTTGCATCAGAAATTTGTTGACTTCAGTGACCAACTCTCTCTGATGATATTCTTGTGATGATAGATGATACGAAACAGAATAAATAGGATTGTGTTCATTTTAGAAAAAATCTTTCACCGAGTTATCAGCTGGAGACGACATCGGTTAACATGATAATAATTAAAGAAGAAGAGGTTATGAATTTATCCAAAAATGAAACACTTTCTTCTCCACAGCACCGCTTGCCGGGCTAAATTGGCTCAGGTTGACAGACACAGACGCTGAAATTGCGTTGCTATTTTGGACAAAGTCTCACTCATTGCTCTGCGTGTGCAGGAATAGATGCATTGAATTATTCAGTGTGCACAACACCAGCTCTGCTGACGTCACTGCACTTAATTTCTTCGACTTGCTGAAATCGTAGCATTTTTTTGCAAATGTCAACATCAACTCAGCGTTATAAACAAGTTTCAGTGCGAGTTACAGCGCGTTTTGTGAATTTTGGTGCAGGGGTAAAAAAATACTCGCTTGATTACATAACACACGTCCCGGTCTAAATACACATGGCGGCCTATAGGTGCACGTAGCGGCCGATTTCTCGTCTGTGATTGGCGGGTTTAGTTTGAGAAGCCGTCAGTTATTGGTTGACGGAGTTTCAAGCTCGTAACGATATTAGATATTATAGCCCAGTACTGTTGTGCGCCACATATATATCACGGCTTTCTCACGGAAAACCACTAAATGGCTCATAAAATATGGTTAAAATATAACTAATAAGGAAAATAGGTTTGATGTGAGGCAAAACTTGATTGCTGTCAACAGGGAGTGTGCGGTGGAGCTGAAGGCGCTACAGCATGAATGATACAGCGCCTCGCTGAGATGCGGCCTCACGCACAGCTGCTGATATGGGCACCCCGCTGCCTGCATAGTCTCGTGATGCCAGGGTAATGCGAGGGTAATGAAGGGGTAATGAAGGGGTAATGCGAGGGTAATGCAAGGGTAATGACGGGGTAATGAAGGGGTAATGCGAGGGTAATGCGAGGGTAATGCGAGGGTAATGCAAGGGTAATGACGGGGTAATGCGAGGGTAATGAAGGGGTAATGCGAGGGTAATGCAAGGGTAATGACGGGG
>NW_025946074.1:0-107779 GCF_000764305.2 Hyalella azteca | reverse complement strand
GCACACACGACAGTCGAGATGCTGGTATCCAAGATACTTGACACTCACTGCACACACGACAGTCGAGATGCTGGTATCCAAGATACTTGACACTCACTGCACACACGACAGTCAAGATGCTCGTATCCAAGATACTAGACTCACTGCACACACGACAGTAGAGATGCTGGTATCCAAGATACTTGACACTCACTGCACACACGACAGTCAAGATGCTGGTATCCAAGATACTAGACTCACTGCACACACGACAGTCGAGATGCTGGTATCCAAGATACTTGACACTCACTGCACACACGACAGTCGAGATGCTGGTATCCAAGATACTTGAATACCACTAAGTCAGGCTCATTATAATGTGCCACCGTCTCAGACGTATCACTTAGCAGGTCTAGACTACACTATTATCATCACTATCAGCAACGTAGAGTGTAGGGTGATGAACTGATGATGGCATAACAAGTGGTACTCACTCCTTGTAAAGTGGAACATAACTACACTACTGAATGACATAAGACTAACTACTGAACCATTTCATAGCTCCCACATAATTTCATAGAACATTTCACGATTTCGGCAATCCGAATAATTTAGGATGGATGCTGATTTTAAGATGTGCTAAATTTTGTCATATGCATAGAAAATTAAGCTACAATTCCTGACTTTTAAAATGGTTGTTTGAAACATACATCAAAACAGCAGCATTACTTGGAGGTGCAAGAGCAGTTTCAGTAATTGCATATATAATTTAATTATTAACTTGAGTGATAGAAAATAAGACAGAGCTTATCGATACACAGCATGCTCGTGTGCTGAAGAATATTTTATTGGTAGTGCACAGCTTTTCAGCGTGATCTTCATTTATTTTTTACCAGCATGGATGAGTTTAATACATTTCCTATAATTATGTTACATTTCCCAAAACACCACTTGCATTTTCGTATCACCATCAGGGGATTTGACTTGCGCTACTCACAACAAAGCCACGACTCCACAAATTCTGAGAATATCATGAAGAAAATAAAGAAAAATCTACACCTTCTTTTATTCTTCCAATATTCTAAGCAGCAACAGGCACAGTCATCACTATCAGCATGCCATTTTTAGCATCCACTCATAGAAATGAGTGAGACGTTGTCCAAATAACAATGCAATTTTTGCCGTTCTGTGGCTTGTTCTGACCAAGTCTACCATAACCAGGTAAAAGCACATATTCATCAGTGCTTTGTACATAAAATATCACTATTTATAAATTATGACATAAATTTTGACTTCCCATTTCTTCATTCCTAGAGCCACTTCAAGAACATTCAATATCACATGCATGATAAAGAAGGTATCTACAATACCTACTTGACTTCTGTAGTACGTACTGTATATACCGTACCGACGGTATTCAAAGGACCTAAGAAATTTATGTATTTCCAAGTTTGCAAAGTAAGTTACATGTAAAATTGGACTTTTTACACTCTAATAGTTGCATGTCATTATTTAATTGCAGTTACACATTACTGAAGAAATATTCCATGAGCAGTAGCAGCTGAGTAGCTTATGGTGAATGGAAAAAATAAAAGATAGAGTCTATTTTGAAATTTACATTTCTGTAGGACATGTGGCATTCATGGCTAAGCTTATTTTAATACAATGATATTAAAATGCAAGCTCTTTGTTCCAGAACAACACATTACCCAATTTGGAACAGTGACCGTTCCTTTAATTGGACAAACCCAAAACGGTGGTGACTGGTGAAGTTAGGTGAACCAATCTAATCAATGATTAGAGAGAGTATATTTCTATCCAGAGAAATCCAGAGTGGATTTCTATGATACGTAGTGCAGTTTTGGGCAGATGCATGTCCTCCTGCACAGTCCTGACTGTGATTGATTGTGATGTCATCTATTTCAGAGTCAGACTGTGATTGGTTGTGGGTTTTTGATGTCATATACTCCAGAATGTGTTTGGTTATGTGATGGTCTTCCCAATATGCTATGTGTACACTGTACACTGTACAGTGTAGTTGTGTACAGTGTACTGGTTAATTTAATACCCCTCTAGAATTCTACAATGGACAGAATGCAAAAAAAAAAAAACTCAGAAAACCTGTGAAAATGCCAAGTTGAACCACAGTGGTAACTGGCAAACCAAAGAATTTTTAGAATTAGCTCATTTTTAATTTCCTCATATACCCAACATAATCAATATTTTAATCAATTTCTTACGTGTGATATTGCTAAAATGGTACTATGGTGATATCAAAGTTACTCGTTAGTCTACTTAATGAGTAGGCTACTTAGGTATACTCATAACTTATAGTTATAGCTACTAACTCAAAAATGAACTTGAGGAAGAGCAACAAAAATTTTTCTCCATTGCCACAATGAATTGCAAATGAACTTTAAAATTGCAGTTTTTTTAACTAATAGAAATTGACCAATTATCATGACTTTGCAGCAAATTAACAATATTACGAAATTGTAAGGAAACAAAACACAAGAGGGATGAAAGCTCTCAGCAGTCAGCAGGCTGCCGACAGCCTGACGCTTATGCCTTATCAATCCATTTTGCAGTAAAGAAAAGAGGCATTAATCAGCAGCATAGCAAAGGAAGTTGAATAACCTATGGCATCTCACCTCCCATACGGTTGACAAAACTTCCAAGTCTGGTGAACCGATTCTTTTTCCGACAGACAACAGGCAGATTGCGTAAACGGTGACAGTTAGCTTAGAAAAGTCACAGCGGGACTCGCTCACAACACAAGCACTCCACTTTGCAACGCTGTTTACAAGCGACTGAAGATGAGCACGGCACGTTTCGTCTCACGATTTTCAGTCTACATTCCATTTTTCACTTTCGGAGATTTCACTTTCTGTGAGGCGGAAGAATGTAGTGCTCACGAATAAAAAAATAATATGCTGAAGTCAATTAATTTCTAGTGTATCTATTGCGTGTCAATCAGAATTTAACGCCATGACAACTTATTTGTCATCAGTTGTTATTTTATGGAGCGCACAAATGACATTATTGAAAAGATATAGGTCCACGAGTAAGTTTATTTCAGAGAAGAAATAATTCTATAAATTAAAACGGCCAAAAGATCTAGACACTTCAATAAAAGAAATTTTCAAGTAATTTTCTTGCATGCATGTGCTATGAGAAGTTCGGACGCATTGCAAATTAAAATTGAATCAAAAATGAATATTAAAGAGATAATCGCAAAATCGCAAAAAAAAATTAAGACCACCTAACGTCGTGATCTTAATAGAAACAACTTTTGGCCCACCAGCTCATACATGTACGTTACATGAACACATTAGACTGAAATTCTATGTCTTCCACTGTTGAATGTTCACTTCAATTAGGACACAGAGATGTTGAACTGAAGTGAGCTTACAGGGCAATTTGTGTCGAATTATAACATGCCAAAGGCCTAAATATCAACAAATACTAGCATGGCAGTATCGGTATTGAAGAATAGGCTAAGTTTGATCTGTCGCCTATCCTTGAACTTTTCTGTGCCTGGGTTCACATGATATCTAATGACTGCCACAAAAAATATCTTCTTAAAACTGACATTGAATTGAATAGCGACTAGAGTTTTACTAGGCCCGTGGGGTTATAGACACTTCAAGGCTGATAGGCTTCAAGTTTAATTATGGAGCTCGATAATCGTTAATCATTCTTCAGAAGGCTTGTCCTATATTCAATAAAATGTCGAAGAAACAGCTCAGAAAATATGGTATGTAGGAATAATGAAAGGGATTTATGTCAGAATACTCTTCTGTTCAGGGGCGCAAACTTCCTGCAGCAGAGTTAATATCGCGACATATGCGATCGAGAATGTGTGGGGCGTTACGATGTCCTACGCACTCTAGCCTGATGTGGAGGACGCATGATCAAATAAGCAAGTCTGGAATTGTTGACGAATTACGAGACCGTTTCCTCCCTACAATTTTTAGTTTCATACGCCCATGGATGAACTATGAAAGGTTGACCCAGGAGAATTTCCGTCTTTCAGTTCAGCTTTCTTGTTACGTCACTGAGATCGAGAAACGTAAACAATCCCGTCATTCCCATGACGGATTGGTCGACTGGTTTGATCGCATTTCACTAAATGGTTAATGCCTGTGACATCACTGAGATCAGTGACGTTACAGGCGAACAACAAACTACATCCGCAAAAATTAGCTTCTCATAATAGCGGTTTTAGCGTTTAGGCCTGTTGCCGATTCTTAACATCGCAGAACGTTCACAGCTTGTTGCGGTCTCGAACACACAACGCACTGCTACAATTCTGCTGTGCTTAACCGCCCGGCCTCCTCGCCGATTCTGACCAGAAACTGGCGCACAGAGCTGGGATCGAACCCGCGCCTCCCTGCGCCAATCTTGGTACTCTGAACTTTAACCACTGGGCCACCCTGCCCGATGGTCAACCTGATACTAGTTAAACCATGCCATACGCCCATATTTCCACGCAGGACGTTAGATTCCTATGGCGTGAGGTTCTTGTCCACGTGGTCAGTAGTGTCGGCCAGTGCAACTTTTAAATACTAAGTGCGACTAATTATCATGCTACTAGCCTCGTGTATTAGCATGACTGGCCTTCCGTGGCCAGGAGCCCTCGAGGCAATAGCACGGTAAATAATGACGGTTAGTATATGAAAGTTGTACTGGCCGCCACTACTGTCCCCGTATACACGCACCTTACGCATGTAATCCAAGGAAAGAAATACTTTCAAATAATAAATTTAACTTTTAATAGCAAATAAAATTACTATAGGTGCTGTAGGATTGCCTCGCTAATTAAAACATGGCAGGTATACACAGCTGATACATATACGCACCTGGCTCATCCACACACTACACTACACAGCCGATGCAAATACACTAAACTATTGATCCACGTACGTTATACATATTATACACACGCTAGATCCCATCCACATGCATTACACAGCTCATTCACACACGCAATACGGCTGGTACACACACTCTACATTTAATTCATACACAATTACACAGGTGAAAAACACTATACACATTCTTCAGATATCGAATGCTTGTAATTCTCACCAAAATGCGCACAGATCTGAAGGCGCAATTGTCGCAGGAGTGGGACCATACGACGATTACCTGCAGTGGAGCGCAAGGCAGGATTAAGGCCTAAAGAAGGCATCATGCTGACTTCATGCAAGCAAACTTCAGCTTAGTTTTCATGGAGACATAAACTCTCTTCGCCACCAACAAGCTCAGCAAGGAGACGAGGAGCAGAAACTTGAACCCGCAAGGGTTTTCTTCGTATAGTAAAGACAACGAGCATCATACCCACCCACTCATGATAAAAGTTAATGGATCGTGAGAGCCCCACTTCCGTCGCTTCATGGATCCCAATGAAGATTTAAACACCTTCACACCATGTGACTTCTGCTGTTCCGTACTAGGTGAGGAACAGGCAGGACCAGCGTGCGAATGCCACAACACATCGTGGTGTTGCAGCGCTGCCACTAGTGGCACTACAACTAACGTTACTATCAGTACTAATAGCTCGATACTAGTGCCCCTACAACACCACTTAAACTGCTCGTGCTGAACTATCAGTCACTAACTTCATGGAATGCAGCCAGCGATGCCGCTCCAGGTCAATCCTGCAGCATTAAAGACTTAATAGCTAAAGGGTAGAAACAAATACATCGCATTTACCAACAGTCAATACCTTAAAAATAAATTTACATGATTAAACAATTATGGTTTAATTTAAACTATTCGTATCAACTAATGAAGAGATTTCCTGAAATCTCCCGGTTTATAAAGCCAGCGTCATCTGGCTATTAGTAACACGATTATGATGTTCACTAATAAGGTAATACGTGGACACATGATGGACGGCGACCATTGGGAGGAGGGTGGCGCCGTTACAACATAGCGTTACCCCCAACACCGCGCCCCCTACACAACGCAGGTGAAATATCAATGCCGGGCAAATATCAGGAGAAGACGAGGTAAATATCACGGGAAATAGGGCGAATATTAACAGAAGACCAGCAAAAAACACAATAAAACACAGAAGACAATCACAAGGCAAACAGAAAACTTAAAACGATCAGAAAACGCTCAAACAAATAACAGAAACAGTAAAACAGAATATAAAAAGCTATTATAAAACATCAAAGTCAAAAAGGTTCAAAAAAGTTAGAAAGCATCCGTGGGGTGGGCGCGGCATGGCTAATAAGCATTTTAAACACACAACAAACAATTCTAAAACCAACATAAAATATTACAACAAATAAACAGCATTTGAACTTCAGGAATATGAAGAACTATGGAAAATTCAGCAAGAATATTCGAATTTAGGGAGGACTATGACAGATTCCAAATAGCTATGATGAAACATTGAGATAAACAAATGTTGAAAACATTCACTTAGCGTATAGAAAACGTTCAGAAACCGTACAAAAAGCCGCATCGAAAGCAAAAAAAGGCCTCTAAATTGTCGAGAAAGCCTATCTCAATGCACTGAACGCGTTTTTCAAAATTAGAATAAATGACCATGAAACTCATAGAAACACTGACCTGCAACGAAGAAAAAGCAATTTTTAACTGCACTGACAATCCTAAAGCGCGGAGGAAACGATTATTAAGCACAGAGAAAAAGACCTTAAAGAGTACAGAAAACAACCCTAAAGCGTGGAAAAACGCTTTAAGTAGGGGGGGGGGAGGACCACACTGAACACGAAATGAGATTATCGAACTCTTTGCTATAACAGCAATTGAACAGGCTACCCGCATGCTAATTAAAGCTCTAAACATCATACAAGTTAAAGAGATTGCCATGGTTTCTTGCTAGCTAAGGTAAATAGTTTACATGGACTTGACCTTCCATAATGCTACCTACTTAAGATTGTTCTGTGCTAGACACTGAGCCCAATAATGGGTAGGATCAACAGACAGTGGATGCACACATACCGTGTTTCCTCGCTAAGAATAGTCAACAGAAGGCAAGATTCTTTGGTGAACTGCAGCTTAAAGCTAAAGGATGAGAGGGAGTGATAAAAAGTGATGATAGGAAAGGAAATTGCCAAGGGTATGTGAAATTGCTGAGGGAAACAAATAGTGATGAGAGAAAAGGGAAGTGATGAGAAGAAAGTTATGTGATGAGGAAAAAGGTAAGTGAAGTGGTAGAAGATAAGGGATAAGAAAAACAGAGGAGTGATGAAGGAAATTTAATAGACGAGAAAAGTTAAGTGATGCAGGGAAAGAGAGGTGATAAGGAAAAGAAGAGAAAAGAGCGAAATGGGAATTGATCGAGATAATGAGGCGAGCTAAGTACTAGGGAAGGCAGGAGGCGGAAGGGATGTGGTGACGTAGCGTTCGAAATATCCGCATAGTGCGACATTTTGCGACATAGTGGCATGTGACTTGTGGCAAGTAAATTGCACTGCGATAAAATTCGCCTCAATGCGAAAAGCTGCGCCATTTTGTGACAAGCTGCCCCAAATTGCGACAAGCTGCGACCCACTGTGGCTTGGTGCGCAACATTTCCACAAGCCGCACCACAGTGTCATGGTATGCCACATTTTGACAAGCCGCGCACAGTGTGGGACGTCAGTTTGGCTTGGGTTTGATCTTCTCGTAGTTGAAGTTATTGCGCTTGAGGGCGAGACGGCCGGCGTCGAGCGTTAGGCCCTTGCGAGCTGTGAAGTGGAACTGTTCGGCCGCGAAGTGGTAGAAGTCGTTCTCCAGCCGCCACACCTGAGCAGTGGGACGTTGATATTACATGCCACAGCATGCAGCATATTATTTCGCACCGAATACTGTCACCGGCCGGAGCTGCTACAAGCAAACTAAACGTTATTAGAACCTGTACTTCACTACTGTCAGGGACGGACGCTTGCAGCTCCAGGCAAGACAATATATAAATTAATTCTAGGCAACTGTGCTCACTTATTCAACCTTAAATGCGTCTATAACTCTCTTTGTCATGTCAGTCGAATGCCGGCTCAATGTCAATGGATTAAATCATGAAGATCGGACACTTAAAACAGTTTATTGAACTTTTCTTCTAATAGTTTATTAAACTCGCTTATGTTTAAAATCTTAATTACACACGAGAAAACGATCAACTCCACACAGAGCACAACACAGGAGAAAAACAACACACCACAATACGAGAAATAACACATAAACACGAGCAATAACACACCACAGACACAATAACACTCTACACGCACAATAATACACCACAACACAAATAATAACACACCACAGATACAATAACACAAGAAATAACACACTACACAAATATTAATACATCACAACACAAGAGATAACACGCCACACAAACAATTACACAAGAAATACCTAACACAGCACACACACAATAACGCATTTCAAGACAAATAACAACACACCACACACAAACAATATTGCATCACAGACAATCAAATCACCAGCACCTTGGTGTTCTGCAGCCTGGCGATAGTGTCCTCAGAGGGCATCACCTTCCTGACGGTGCGGCGGAGGTGAGACTTGTTACCTGCGGGGCCAAGCTATCGTTATGGCGTCAACAACGAACATCAGCTTCTAATCTTAGAGAAATCAGTCTTAAATATTATAAAAGCTTTGGATCTTATAATATTTACATTTGGTGCGCGTTCTTAAGTTTATTTTGTAAACAACAAGCTATTGTTGTTTCCAAATCGACATGATATTTAATTATTAAATTTCAGGGTATTTTATATTCAGGATTTCTAGAATCACTTCTTCGTCTTTTTATGCAGCAAATGTAATTATGAACACGTGCCAAGTGTCCGTCGTCAACACGGGCGGTAATTATGAACACGTGTCAAGTGTCCGTCGTCAACACGGGCGGTAATTATGAACACGTGTCAAGTGTCCGAGTAATGGACACGACGTCAAGACCCTTGAGCTGCTGGATGAGCCGTGGCTAGCTATGATCAGCAGTCGCTATTGTACACTCGGATAATGCATGAATATTTTTCGTTGGAACGTGGCAATTATAATGAAATGTAAAACTAAACCCGAAGTGTCACTGATGGTAGTCAGAGTGCCAGGACAAACTGCATGCTCTGCCAGCTCACCTCGCTGATACAGCTGGAGAGCGCCGTGGAAGACCCGCGGCAGAGCGCCCTCGAGGAGGGCGACGAAGCTCTCCATCTCCTCCGTGATGCCCACCAGCAGGTAGTGGGCAACCAGGTTGTGCTTAGCCTGCTGCAGCGCCCACTCCGACCCCGGCACCCTAAGGGGTGGAAGTAGGGTGATGTTACCCGGCAACCACCAGCAACCTGCAACCCTGCACCCACCAGCACTCGGCGTGCTGACCGCAGAAGAAGGGTACTTGGATCCACAGCCTGGAGGCGCTGCAGTCAACGTGCTGCTTCAGCACGCACTCGTCCAGCGTCTGAAATGCCGAGCGTTAGTGCAGCACTGCTGTGATTATTGTCAGCATTACTACACTTAGCGTGGGGCAGCGCTGTGGTATACTCATTTTCATGAATGTTTTATTATATATCATTTATCATTTTAGTTTTTAAGCCCCATTGTGTAGTTACATTTCTATATGTCCTTTTGAGATTTATAAAAACTCATTTCCCACCCAACCCGTCACCTCCACCACCCCGTCCCCATACCACTCCGTCACCCACCATCTTGTCACCCTGGCGCTTCCTGACGAGGTTGGGTCTGAGGTCGTCGCCGTAGCGCAGGAAGTAAAAGTACGACACGAGGCGGTCCAGCGGCGCCCGCACCACATTTATGTACACGGGAACACGTGACACCCCGAACCTGAGAGAGGAGAGACATTAGGGCACCCGTGACACCCTGAACATGGGGAGAGAAGAGGGGCATTGGGGCACCCGAGACACCCGCAGAGGTGGAAGCATTCAACTCGAGTTACCCATGAAGGCCATTCATGCATTGCCTGAACAGCAAACTACAAGTTGCATTCGAACATTCGAGTATTCATAACATAAAAGTAAAAAACGCGCAGGACGCGCTCATGCAAACAGCTACATTGAAAGAAGCAAATGGGTAATTTTGTCCAGATAATAACACACTTCCTCACCCACAGTATGAGCAGAGCAAAGACGTAGTGTTAGGAGCACTCCTTAATAGCATTAATATTATGCACTTATAATGGGCCCCCTGCATAAGGGGGTTAAGTGCATTGCTATACGAACAAAATCTCACTCTTTACTCTTTGTGTAAGGGCGCCCACTTCAATTAAAGAAGTATCAAGTTCACCATTAATTGGAGCAAACATCTTACGAATGCTTCTACATCTTCACATTAATTTTCCACATCTCGAACATTCTATGAGCATTCATGGAATATTTACACTGTTCTTCTAACCTAGCAAAGTCGATGTAGGCAAGATGGCCATGGTAGACGCCAGGCTTCTTCTCGGACCAGTTTGAGACGTTGTACACAAACTTCATCTGGGGACATTAAGTACATCAATTGTATGTCTAAAGCTTGAATGAAAATAGTTTATTATAACTTACATGCAGCTTGTGGCATGTACAAATTCTATAGTTTAAC
Source organism: Hyalella azteca (assembly GCF_000764305.2). Taxonomy (NCBI): domain Eukaryota; kingdom Metazoa; phylum Arthropoda; class Malacostraca; order Amphipoda; family Hyalellidae; genus Hyalella; species Hyalella azteca. The sequence goes on along the minus strand of NW_025946074.1, from coordinate 97,225 downwards.
TGCGCAACAACATAATCTCATGAAGGTAAGACTTGTTTTCTCTGGAAACAAATTGTTTGTCCATACAGTTGGCGTGAAGGACTATCAATAGCATCTGCTTACATTTTCTCATTTCCTGGTCTAACCCTTTAGCGGGCAAGCATTGAAATATTCAGAAATTAAAATTTCAGAAACCATTTCAAGAAAGTAAGAAGTATTATACAATATATTTATTTCTATTAATTTTTGCAAATTTTGCCTATTGAAGGTTTAAATCACAATTGAAGAATTCAATAAATGCAATCAGTACACAAAATTTTTCTTTATAATTAGAAGTATAATTCTTTATAATTAAAAATTATAATTTCAGTTTATGCAAATGAAAAATTAGAAACATAAAAATTTAATTTAATTAAATTTAATCAAGTTGCCAAAATAAATAAATATAAATATTGATACTTCCACCTTTTGAAGAAAATGCGGAAAGAGTGTCAGTTCCATTGTCCGAGTCAAAACCTTCATTTAAATGCTCATATTTCAATTTGTGGACTTTGCAGCTGCTGATGCTATAGATAGAATGATGGTCAGATAATTAGTGATTGACTGAGGCATAATAAGGATGCCTCATAAACAAACAGGAAGCCGTGGTGAGGCTTTTTGTGACGCGATTTCAAGTGATCATATATGGTAACTTACCTGTGAAAGGGTTAAGGATAGAAGAATCCAGCCCAATGAATTAATCCATTATGTATGAAGCAGACTTGATCTTCCTCATCATCATAATGATGGGAGATGGTGATATTTGATACAGACTAAACATATGTGCTTTCATCATCATTAAAATGTAACGTATGAAATAGACTTGATATATATACCAGTACCACATCCTCATGATGATGTAATTTATTAATGTATGAAGCCTACTCCTAATGCACCTGGTCAGACAAGGAGAGTGTGGGCGAATTCCTTGACGTGTTGATGTGGATGACATTGAAGCCATTGATGGAGCACAAGTCATAAGCAAGTCCTATAAGGGACGTGGAGCCTGTCTTAGGAACTCTGTTGTAGATGATCACCAGCTCCTCAAGGTCTAGGGTCTTGCTGCCAACCTGGCCTGACCCACCTAGACCCAGAGACCCATGTAAAAAGCTTGTGTGTACCGGAGCACCTGCACGCAACACGTAATATCAATAACAAAATGACTGATGTGTACATAGTGAAACAATATGGGGTAAGGTGATGCTTAATACTTGTATCAAGGGCAAGGAGGCACATTATATCAGTAATAAATAGCATGGGTAAACATAATATCAATTCAAAATGGCAAGTTTGCTCATATATATAATACATAGTAAAAATGCTGCTGAATATGTGTTTAATGAATAATTATGTTAAAAAAATGAATCATGTAGTTAACAAACATTCAAATGAACCACAGAAGCACTTCAATGAAAGTCAAACCTTATTTCCTGCAATAAATATGGAATTAAATGGGTTTCTTATCATTCTCTAGTGACCAGCCCTGTAATATTACTGAAATGAAGTTTTCATAAATTCAATTCAACAGTAACATACAAATCACGAGGCTCCACTACTATAGGCTCCACTACTATATGCTCCACAGTTTAGAGAATGCCATAGAGATTGCCTAAACAAGATGAGGCTTTTAGACCCAAAATATTGCCAGTATTATTGAGGTTTTTTCCCAAATAATTAATTCTACATTCAAGATTTCTTCCCAAAAATACATTTCAAGAAGGATTAAAAGGAAAATGTGTCAGTAAAATCTTCAAAGGGTATAGATTTTGATGCTAATGAGCAGTTAATGATCTTCAAATATTTACTGACTTGATGCACTGACCTCAGTGACCTGACTCCAAAGTATTATGTATTTTTCAATATAAGTAACATGTCTTAAACTTGTCAGACTCACCAGCAAGTCTGAGCACAGTATGGAGGTTGCTGAGCTCCGTGGCAAGATGGAGGTAGAGCAGCAGCAGCAGGGATGTCAAACCTAGCCCGGCACACCAAATCCCCCGGCTGCTCACCATTTTAGGGCATGCAACCTAATCTCTATAGTCTATAAGCAATGAACAAAATCTCAGGACATCTTGCTTGCTATTAGTGGTTCTTTGTTGTGTCTCTAGTTACTATGGTACAGTGATATAAAATACCTGAAATATTAGGTAAAAATCAATATATTATGGTAGCCCTTTCAAAACTCATAGGACATCTCAGCCCTAATCCACTATGAAAAAATAGCATTGACAATGGTAAATCATAAATAAATGTATCTGAGATCAAAGGGTTAAAAATACAGCAGGTGATTAGTCTTGATCCACACTCAGGATGATGTATGTTTTTGGTGAATTTTCCCGCGCATTTTCACTTTTTTTAAGCTATTGCTGTGATACGGAAATTTGGTGAATGAGAAATCTAGAACTTTATTTTAGAAGAAATTTTCTCCAAAGTCATATGGCAACACTGAACACCGTCTGTTTACATTTCGTATGTATAATAGCCGCAGTTTACAATTACCGTACGTTCTGTATCCAACAAGGCGGACAAGCGGAAGAGTCAGAAGTAACCCGGACATGTCTTTCATTTTATTATTGTCAGTTCGACTCGCGTAATCAATATACTTGCGTATATTGTCAACTAAAATAGTAGAACTATTTTAGCTTTCTAAAGTACGGCACACGGCGCATTTTTTTACCAGCATAGTACGGCGCACCACGCAGGTTGTTAAAATGACAAAATAAATTCCCGTGCACCTGGCACTGAGTGGCACATCTTCCTGACCATGGGGCATGGATCTTGATGGGCCAATGATCCGTTGATGGCTAAAACATGGTGAAAATTGTGAGCGAGTACCTAGGCTAATATATAAACAAGTTAGGCCTACCCTCTTATATTTGTTTGACAACTTGACAACTTGACAAGGTTTGGAAATGTTTCTTACCTACCTTGAACTTCGCTTAGGCCTAGCTATATTTTTTGGATCAAGCTAACAATTTGCCTTCAGCCATCAGACAAAAATGTACCCGAGTTAATAACAAAATCAAAAATCAATGTTTTTTTCATGATTTTTTCTGTTTTTTTGTCTTTTTAGAGCTGTAACAATACCTACAGTTAGTGTAAATAGTGTTAGATAGAGCTGTATCATACATTTAAATTCTGTGTTGTTGCTTTCAGCTGTAGCCTCACTACTGTCACTACCTACTAGTACCTAGCGTCCTAGCCTGTACCTAGCCCGCTAGCCGTAGGTAAGGCAAGGAAGTAGCCAAAATATTGACCAAAAATATACCTCTTCGGTCCTCATTCATGACTCACGAGTCACGACCACGAGTCTATGGTTGAACTTGAACTCTTAAACCGACACTTCTATTCTAGGTATGCCGCTGCCAGGCAACGACCATGCCATGGGCATGGCATGGTCGTGACATGATGAAGATCGTATCGTATCTTTCCGAGGTGATTGATTTTTCGACTGTTGATTTTTCATAATATAAAACTTTTTGAAGTTTATATTATAAAACCAAACCTTCGAGATTGCACATAAATGAATAAAAGTGAATTTCAAAGAATCTTTAGTTATTTCAGTACGACAGTACCTAAGCAAACCAGGAACTTGAGTAGGAAGTTGAAACTAAATTTCAACTCAATATCGAAGGAAACCAACTATCCGCGAACACGGGACTAACGAATTTCACAATAACTTTCTAACGAGTTTATCATTGTCTAGTTCTGTGTATTAAATTCTGGTCCATCCAAAAAGTAAACGCAAAAGTTTTTCTTAATTTGTTTTCAAACTTTTCAGTGCGTAAACTGTTCATAATGAACTTAATACAGTGCCTCTAATTCTGGAATTATCTAAGTACTCTATATTAGGTTATAATATTATTTTTTATCTGTGTCATAATCAAATGCCATCAACTTTAGGTTCTGACAATCAAGTGATGATGGGTATTGATGCAGATTATAATTTCGCTATTTGTGGTCTAATTATTGAAAAAATGAAAGATATTTATGGCGTTGTCATTATGAGTCTGGAGGTAGTTCAGATAAGTTCCAGTGGTTAAAGTTCAGAGTACCAAGATTGGCGCAGAGAGGCTCGGGTTCAATCCCAGCTCTGTGCGCCAGTTTCTGGTCAGAATCGGCGAGGAGGCCGGGCGGTTAAGCACAGAGAATTGTAGCAGTGAGATGCGAGTTCGAGACCGCAAAAATGCTGAGAATGTTCTGTGATGTTAAGAACCGGCGACAGCCTATGGCCTAATAAACGCTGAAACCGCTATGAGTCTGTCTCATTTCCAATATTTTTAGTTACAGTTTCAGATCACGATGTCCTTATAGTCTAAAACTATGATCGTTTTTCTTGACACAGAGTAGAGTGTCACAGAGAAGTGACCGTCAGCACTCAGCAGTCCCTCAATTATACGTGACTCTCCCTCAATTGGTTTCATAACAGATTATACTAACTTACTAACGAGTTGCACCGGACCATTTGGCCTTTTTAGTTAGGGTTGGAGGAAGAGCGCCGCTTAAATGCTCACTGTTCCAGCGACACGAATCGGGCGTGTTGCCATTTGACGAACCATGCACCACGCACTTCTACAGAGAAATTTACTACACAGAAGAGAATAATTCTCTTCTACAGAAGAGAATAATTCTCTTCTACAGAAGAAAATAATTACTACCATTGATGACGCACTGAAGGATTCCACTCTTTTACGTTTACCTGATGCTGCGAGAGGCCGAGCCATGTCTCTGACGCCGTTCCTAGCTTTGCGATTATTTCAATTAAAACATTTAGTTGAGTTCAAGTCATATTTGATGCGCAACATTTTGCGTGTACTTCACTAACCAGTTGCGCAATCAATACCTGGCAACGAAATTGTACGTGTAACCAAATTGCCTTCATTGATTCTTGTCCTAACCTATAGTTCATTTCGTAATTACAACTGTCATCTAAATCCTGGTTAGTTGATTGAACAGCTCCACCGGTTTTCTATGGCCCTAACTAAGAATTTACGAAAACAGTTCTATTTCAATCAAAGTTATGTTTCCGCTATCACATCGTGGTTATCGCTCAACAAGCCCCTTTGCACACCACTTTGCGTTCTCACATGATTCACAAGTAGAGTTGTCCGTTGGCTCGAATTTAAGACTAGTTGGGCATCTCAATTTTGGGAGTGATCGTATAGTGATGAATATTACAGGTATTAACTGTATAGCAGGAGAAGTAGCTCGTCCAGCGGTGGGAAGTTTACAACGATCATAAAAATAGGTGTAAAAGGGGCTAATGATGGAGCAAATGGTACGGATGCGAGTTGATTTCTACAGGAAAAAACAGACCACTGGCTGCGTTGCTGGCTCGGCGTTATGGTCAACCTCAACGCATGAAATTCTCGAGGCAGACAAGGAAGCAAAAATAAGCAAGGTCTGAGGTGGCAATTCTTTGCTTTGGATGATTATATTGCATTAGAAAAGAATAAACATTGAGGTAAAATTTGGCCGGCACAGGAGGAACTCTGTCGGCCTATGGTGGGAATGCTACAGTAGGCCTACAATTACACTTGAACCTCGGCAAATTGTAATGCGCACACATTAAGCCCATTATATAAACTATAGCCACGAAACTTAATCATTCTTAATATTTACATCTACATTAGGTAATATTGGGGGTGGAACACGGCTCGAACACTACACCATTTATTAGTCTTCAAAGGGACTCAAGATCAAGACAAAGAATACAGCAAGAGAAAACGAGATGCCAGCAAACGCTTCCATTGACACAAGGCTTCCACCGTCGCTTCAACATTCAAGTCAGGCTTCAATAGTAAAATTGGCCATCAACAACTACCTTGCTGGCAGTCGTGACATCTTGAAACGCTCCAGCACTGACTTAGTTTACAAGCAAGCATAATTTGCGATGACATCTCATGCAAGGCGTCGAGAACACCTCTCTTAATAAATAGACAAAGGAATGATCGTTTGGTGGCCCTTCCATGTTGGGGGGAGCTGAAGCAGAGAAGTGGGGAACACATAAACATGTGGGGAGCAGCGAGAGGAAGTCAGTAAACGCCATGCTCTGCTCCCATGCGATTACATTCACAAGTCATCGAAGTCATCAACGAGAGCTCGTCACGGAAAACACATACATCACTCGAGTCATGTTAATAAAAATTCGGCGGCACATGGGACCGTAACGCGTAAGCAAAGGTTTTTCCAATAGAAATTGCTATGTAAATTAAGTTCACTTAAATTAATTTTGCGACATCCGCTTAGTAGAAATACATTCTCCAACACGAGGAATTTTTTGCAACGCGAAATGGCGCTCAATCGAGAGGAACTGAGGCGCATGTAAGGGTGCGTGTTGGGGTGGCAGGGTGAGTGTTGGGGTGTCAGAGTGAGTGTTGGGGCGGCAGGGCGAGTGTTGGGGTGGCAGGGCGAATGTTGGGGTGGCAGGGTTCAGAGTAAGAGACACCATAATTGTGGCGCGCTCACTTCATCTTACTGGCTAGTTTTATTGCTAGAAAATGCTACATTGCACACGTCCACACTTGCGCTCACGCAGAGCCGCGTGCCACTGAGTCTACACTGAGTCTGCCTAAAATAAACGAAATTACAACGAACTTGAGATATGAAATTACAGCGCCGGACACTTTTAGCGGCAACTTCCGTTCCTGACCAAACACTACACGCACCAAAAACCTTGAGCAGCCACGCTAAACAAATGACGGGTCGTTAAGACCAAACAGCGGCTCTTCATGGCTCAACCAGTGGCATCTTCGAGCTAAATTAGCTGCTCTCCCGGTTCCAAGACTAATCTCTCGATTAGCTCCGTCGAAGCGTCCCTAACAAAGGATTTCGAGTTTTATCTCATAAATATACATACGACTGCGAGCTGAATAATTCTGCCACCCATATTCGCAGAAAGACTCACCGGAGGTTTGCGAGTACCCACATGATCAGAAATGAACAGGAAATAAACGCTATTAATCCTAAGAAAATACTTGCGGGCGAGTGAGACTGCGGGGGTGCTAGTTAATGAGTTGAGTTTGTGCCCAAGGGAAGGGAAATTGTACAGGGGAAAGAGGGTCAAGGTGAGCACAATTGGGCGATGAGGCGAGAGAACACACGCCTAGTATGTACACACACTCACGTACATACATGCACACGAGGCAGGATCTTGCAGCACTTCAACGCAAATTGTTCATAGATGAAACTAAGACTCGACTGACACATGGGCAACAATCTACGGCTACGAAACTTCGGCAAATAGATGAATAGTTTGAATGAAGTAATAATGACAAGCGCTGCTGACAGTCTAGCATGGCAGACAGCTCATGCTTACATGCATGATCGACAGTTTAGCACGGCTGTCAGTCACCTCTAAAAAATGTCGGTACATCCTAGTTCAATATTACGGCGGGTTGAGTATCCTCTCCCCAATAATCATGGGCATATCCTCATTGCCCCAAACTACCGCAAGCTTCACGCAGCCACGCCGCTCAACCCAGAGGGTTCTTGCAAAGTTCTTCACACCTCAGACCTGGGCTTGAGCGATCCAGAGCATCTGATCATGAGTGTGACTGCATTCGAGTGTGACAACGCTTTAGTAGAGCAATGCTTGTGACGAACAACGTTTGGGTGTGAAAGAACATGAGTGAAACGCGAAACTGCATTTGCTTAATACAATGCTTGAGTGGGACTGCATTTCAGTGGATTTTCTTCGTTGAATCTAATACATAAAAATCCTTAAACCCAAGAGTCTCCAGCCTGTTGCTGAGCAGCATCTGTAGCAACACCAATGTTGCCAGCTGTAGAGTGTGTATCATAGTTGCCAGTTGCAGAGTGAGTGTCATAGTTGCCAGCTGCTGAGTGAGTTTCATAGTTTCCCGTAGCAGAGTGGGTGTCTGAGTTAAGTAGCAGAGCTGCAGAGGCGTGAGATGCAATAGACGTGTCGAGCAGTGGCAGGTTAGGTAGGGGGGCGTCGGGGGCGGTGTATGCCCCCCATTCATCGTGGGGGTTGTGACCCCCGTACAGATCTTCGTCGGGGAGCTGTGAGCGTTTCTTCTCTCTGTTGACCTTCGCATAGACAGGCTCACGTGACGGCATCTGCAGGGGAACGAGTCTCAGACACGCTGCTGGCTACGATGATAGATTTTATGGGGCTTAGTGGAGCAACAGCAAGCAACACTCGCCTAGAATTCCACATTAATGTGTGAGCAACACATAGTACATCGGCAGAGTGGAATTCTAGGGATGATTAGTCATGTATAGCAGGGTTACTAGCTTAATGCAAAAATATCGGCCAAGTAATAAAGGAATTGTCAAGTTCAGGTCTACCAATTCAATATGATATGAGTAACACAAGGCTGTGCAACACAAGGCTGTGCAACACAAGGCTGTGCAACATGAGGCTGTGCAACATGAGGCTGTGCAACATGAGGCTGTGCAACATGAGGCTGTGCAACACAAGGCTGTGCAAAACAAGGCTGTGCAACACAAGGCTGTGCAACACAAGGCTGTGCAACACAAGGCTGTGCAACACAAGGCTGTGCAACACAAGGCTGTGAAACACAAGGCTGTGCAACACAAGGTTATGCAGCCACTTAGCAAATAGTGACCAATGAAAACAGAGGAAAAACACGGTATTGAGCAATCAACACAATAATGGGTGAGCAACACAGTAATGGAGTAATGGGTGAGCAAGCAACACAGTAATGAGCAAGCAACACAGTAAAGGGTGATGAAGAGACAAGGTAATGGGTGAGAAAGCAACACAGTGAAGGGTGATGAAGAGACAAGGTGATGGGTGCGCAAGCAACTCAGTAATGGGTTAGTAACCTGAGGCAGGGGAGGAGGCTGAGGCGTTGGGTCGCCTACGCTAGTGTGGAGCCGGCGGCCGAGCCTGCGAGAGACAAGGAGTCCTTAACCCTTAGTGGGACCGTAAGCCTTAGTGGGACCTCAACCTTTATTGAATCCTTAAATAACCCTTAGCGAAGCGATAGAACTTAGTGAAGCCTTGACGCTTAGTGATGAGCGCGACCCCTTGGCTGTAACTAAGGATCAACACACCTTAGTGGTTCAAAACCCACACAAATCCTGCCGGAGTTTAAACCTATCAAGGTTGGGTGTGGGAGCTGAATAACTGTTTCAATTGTGGGTTAAATGAAGCCAATCCACAAGAGGTTCATAGCCTCCATATAACGGCTCTCCCTCTGAGCATCGTGAAAATGCAATGGAGATGAATGAAGTACTTGTAATTACCAACGTATCACCAAGCTTGTTAGTAAAAAGATTTTACACAAGGTATAAGGTTTTACACCAACTGCCATGCAGCATCCGTAGTGACCGACAGACAGCGAGATTGAAAGTTAAAGGAAGGTGAAAACAAAATAAAAAATGCAAAAAACCTAAAAGAAATATCAAGTGAAAGTTCTGAGACGCAAGACGAACGTTTACTGTTTCGTGGGCTCAAATCACTCCCTGTTACTCCTTTGGCTGAAAGCACCTCTGCAACCCTAAGAGTTGCCGGTGAACCCTGACAATCATTGAGTAAAAGGACCACCTGCCACCACTAAGTCGCCTCTGCCATCATCAAAGTCCCAAAAGCTCCTTGCTACCAATAGAGAATTGAATTTAAACTGCCACCGAGCGGGTTAGTAAAAGCACGTTGCTGCGAATAGAGAGTGAATCCCATCTTGTTAATGTGGTTAGTTAAGGTCACAAACTTTTATTAAGGTTAGTAAAGCCACCTGCTACCAATACGGTTAATAAAGGCAATCTATAATCCATTAGTGTCAGTCATTGCCGCCTGTTACATGTCACAGGGCGACATTAGTTCATCATTACATCAGCATAATTACATTTTAGACGAGAACATTACGAGACCACAGTCATATGAAATAAGAAAATGTTGATAGTAAAGAAATCATGCCATGGAGAGGTGTTGTTCGTGGTGGTGTTGGTCGAGTGGAGGCTTGAGTGTGGTGACGGCAGGTGTCACCCAGCGTTACCTGTCCGTGGGAGGCGCCGTAGAGGTTGTCGGGGTCCCCCACCCCTCCGCCGCCCAGCGTCCCCAAAGGAACCTCCTCCTGCGCCACGTAGGAAACAACATTGTAATCGAGCACAAAGGAATGAAGGTAAGAATAAGATATTGGTTGCTTGGACCATCGTCACTGCCACTACCAAACACTGCCACTGCCACATATTCAACGATCTCTTTACCGCCACATACAACACGCGTTGTCTACTGCAACCTACCAAATGTCTCCACCACTACCATATATCACACGCCTCGCCACTACCACATCTCACGTACCCGGTAATGCCTGGCGTGATTGTTGCGGTGCAGAGTGCGGTCTTCGTATCGTGTCCCGCCCTGGGAGGCCATGGGGCGACTTAGCGTGTTGTTGGTGGGAGATCCACCGCCGCCGCCGCCGAGCCACTCCCACCCGCTGAACATACCAAAACGGCATCAACGCTAACACTCTATAACGGCGGTAACACCGCAAACAAAGCACATACATTGCGACCAATAATCGTCATCACAATCTTAATGGTTGAAATTATGCAAGAAGTAAAAAATACTTTAGAAAGAAGTTGAGAAAATGAAATGATCTATGAACTACAAGGCAAAACCAGTACGTGCACAAGACTCGGGGGCCCAACTGCCAAGTATGGGCCCTCAATTTGAATTCGGTTTAGAGTGGAGCCGGGTTTCGGAGACATCAGCAAGCATCAACAGCTCATCCTAAACAAGCCCTTCACAGTTTCTGTTACCCGCGTAAAAATACTTCTATAAAAACGTCTGTTATTTATTTCTGTTTTATGCATAGAGTACCCCAGGTCACTGTCTAAAGTGACGGATTGAAAGCTTCCTACGTAACACCGAGGAGCGTCAGTGTAACGTGAACTACACTCCTGACAATTTTGACCCACACAAGGCCGACTTTGAAGCAACGTTGATTAAACGTTTATACGTTGAATTTACGCCGACTAAACGTGGTTCCAACTTTATTTGCTTGAGGAAAAGGTGTTGACGTTACTTACAATCGCGCCCTCTGGTGCCTACGCTCCTGCTGACAAAGTCTTGCTCCTTCCACCCCGCACGCTTGTACACTTCACGCAGCTCCTGATGAGCCCACATCGAGAACAGCACCTGCAACGTGGGCAATGAACGATATACCTGCAACACTCAGCCATCATATTCGGCAATCAATACACAATTTTATACCTGCAACACTCAGCCATAATATTCGGCAATCAATACACAATCTTATTTCAGTACGACAACTTTTTTTCCTGAAGATACTACGTCGAGACGGATGACGTAAGCTATGCCGCAAGTCTAGTCTGATGACCTCGCCTTGACGTTGACACGCCGACAGGAGCTGAAGAGACGCACCTGGGACGCGAACTTGACGACCCTGGCGGAGTATCGCGTGCGGGACTTGGTGATGTGCACGAGGCGCTCGACGCCGTCACACTCCAGGAGGGCGCGAGAGAACTCCGTACTCTTCTTGATGACTTCGTTGAGGGTCGCCAGCACCGCGGCCACAGTTTCGTCCGACGCCGCCGCCTCCGCCCGGCCGCCCTGGCCCGACGGCAGCTTCTGCACGAGGTCCCGCATGGCGTACTTCCCTGTGGGGATGGGGAGAGGGATTAAGACGTGGGTATATTTGTTGCGTCAGAGGAGACATTTCCCTGTCGTTTAACAGCTTCATGCCCACGACCACCCACCTTGACTGGTCAGACACCCATCCAAACTTCAGGCAACACCAGCCCTCCCACCACTCCACCCCCCGCCTCCCATCACCCCACCACCACCACCCACCGATGAGCTCCTTGTTGCGCTGGTCGAGCGCCAGGTTCCTGAGGGCGGTGGCGACGGCGCACACGACGCGGTCCACCTCCATGCGCAACAGCTCCACCAGGATGGGCAAGCCCTTCTCCTTGCGCACCGCCGCGCGCACCTGAGCACCAGAGGGACCATATTACAAAGGGTAGCACTAGCACAGCTAGCAACGTTACAGAGAGCGGCAGTTAGGGGTGTAATCATGAAACCGACACGGTGGCGTGGAAAGTAACGATATGCGAGTGTACACATCCACGTTTCTAGTATTTTAATGAATTTTAATTTTAAGGCACAAGATCGCTAAGAGTTGGTAGAGCGAAGTCAGCTGAGGTAGAACCTCACTGTAGGGCTGGCGGGACATGACTGCCTGACTGACTCACAGCTGCTCAGAGCAGACCTCGTGCTACTGTCAGATGACAATGTTGATACCATTCGTCCCTTGATATTTCCTGATTGATGTCTTCCTTGTTGAAAGATAAGATCCTTCACATGCAATATGTTCATGAGCATTTCCTTGAAAAGCACTGCGTACGTACGAAATACAACATCGTACACTACGTAGCTATTCCTGCAGTAAAGTCGCACATAAATGTTACTCAGGCAACTACGCCAGACGTTGCTGACTGGCTGTACACGTAAACAAACGCACATACCATGAATACACGTAATCAAACGCACATAAATGAATGCTAGAATGCTGGTATTAAAGGATGAACGATCACCATTGTTGACATACATACATAAGAGTTAGGCATCTGCCAGCAACCAGACCTCAATGCTGGGTTGCCAGTAACACGCTGCCAGGTTCTGTATGGCCCCAGCGGCAGCTTCCAGCGTCTCAGGGTTGCTGCACTCCGATAGCAGCGCCAGGTACGGCTGAACCACCTGCGGGGGGGGCATGGTCAGAGGGGGGAATACACAGTCCGTATCTAGCACACGCTAGAGGCACTAGTGGTAATTTAGGAGACTTTGCTTCCCTTAATAACTAAGCCCAATTTTGGTATAAAATTGTTACTGTTATCGGCACAAGAAGCTGAAGGTGTTTTCAGCGCCAGCAGCTGACAGGCTCACCAGATCAGGCTGCCAGAGGAGCTCCATGCCCCTAGGGGGGTCGCTGCGAGGGGCGCCGTGCAGCCTGCCCCCCGCGGGGGCGCTGGTAGGTGCAGTGGGGGTGCTGGAGTCGGGGGTCTTCTTGTTGCGACTGCCTCCGAAGCAGCCAAGGTTGTCACCTGCACGGCATCATTTAATGGTGAAAATAATGAAGATGAAACATGAGACAATCATAACAATGGAGACGATGGACAGGGTGATAATGGGATGATGAAGAGAGTGACAACATTGGCAATGGGGATTATGAAGAGGATTATGACACGCTACACTCACCACAACTACTCGCTACACTCACCACAGCTACACACTGCACTCATCACAGCTACATGCTACACTCACCACAGCTACACGCTACACTCACCAAAGCTACACGCTACACTCACCACATTTGTCGGACGCCTCGTCTCCTGAGCAGCATGGGGAGAATGACACATGATGTGAAGCACACGTTATACACGGCATGTAAATAAACGAGCACACAATTTCTCGACGTGTGTTAATTGTTGAAGGTAGCATCCCGTATCATAAGTGATGATCACCTACACCAAGTATCCTCACCTACAGAATTTATCATTGACTGATGTATTCATAATAGAGTATTTATCATCATATACAGAATTTATAGTCAGCTAAAGCATTCATAATCACCTACAGTATATATTATTACCTAGTATTCTATAATATATTGGCATCACTCACGCGGGGCTGCACGGCGGGGAGGTTCCGGCTCACCTTTAAGGGCGGCGGAGGAGCGGGGCTGCACGGCAGGGAGGTTCAGGCTCACCTTTAGGGGCGGCGGAGGCGCGGGGCTGCACGGCAGGGAGGTTCAGGCTCACCTTTAAGGGCGGCGGAGGCGCGGGGCTGCACGGCAGGGAGGTTCTTATCGTAGTTGGGGTCATCCTCCTCTTGGCAGCGGTAGGACAAGTTGCGCAAGATACACACACAGTTCTCGACACACTTGTGGTCGTGAGAGTTGCCGTGCATCGCCGACCGCAGCACCGCCAGCAGCGCCTCCACCAGACCAGGGCTCCCACGCAGGCGCGACCGAGCGTGGGCACCCGCAGAGCTCACATTTCTGGGGGAAGAAGGGCGTGAGAAGGGGAGAGGAAGAGCGGGAGATCGGTGGAGGAAAGGCATGAGAATGGGAGAGGAAGGGCGTGAGAAGGGAAGAGGTATGGCGTGAGTAGGAGAGGAAGGACGTGAGTTAGAATGGGGCAAGGCAGACTCATAATCTGATTCAGTACCTGGGGCACAAATCAAATATTCCGTTATTTAGTCACTCAAAAACAAAAGAGTTCCCACAAATCTAAAGGCTGCACGCAATTCTTCAGTTACACTAGTTTTCCTAGTCATTCTGCCTCCCCCATTTCGATAACTCCATCAATCTGAAAACACACTTTCTAACCACCTGCATGGTTTCTTTACCTCATCCTTTTTTTCAATTCAAGCCTTTTATCCTGAATTTCCATGCAATCCCTAGGCAGATATTTTTAAATTTCACGAGTTTTTAAATATCCAGTGAGAAGATCCAATGCAGGCAAGAAATAATAAATCTCTTGTTATTGCAAACATTTCAAAGGGTTCGATTGGAATACTTGGTATCATGAATCAATTTTATGCTGCCCGTAGCACTGGCACGCCATTTGCTGAGCGGAACTGAGTTGGTATTATTACCTAGAGGAGCTAAAAACGTTCATCGTTATGTGGACAAAGTCTCCTCCATTTCTCTGAGAGTGTGTTCTCTCCGTCATTAACTCAATTACTTAGTCCTGCTCTTTATGCCCCAATCCTGTAAAAGAATTGGGTGTTATAAACCAGAACTTAAGACCCCCGAGGTACCCGTTAAATGCAGACCACAAGACCCCTGAGACATCCGTTAAATGCAGATCTCAAGATCCCTGAGACCCACGTTCACTGCAGACCTTAAGACACCAGAGACCCCGTTCACTACAGACCACAAAACCCAGCGAGACCTCCATTCATATGTCAAGACCCCTTTTCACTGTAGACCTCAAGACACCCGACACCCCGTTCAATGCAAACCTCAAGACACCAGACACCCCCGTTCAATGCAGACATCATGACCCTAGAGACCCCCATCCAATGCAGACCTCAAGACCCCCGAAGCATTCTTGAAGACAGTAGACCACCAGACATCAGCGTTGGGGTCGCGCTCGACGCTGCAGGGGACGCCGCTAGCGGGCACCACCACGTGCGTCACCAGCGCCGGCACTGCCTCGTCAAGCATGCACGTCTTGAGCTCCTGCAACACAAGAGGGCGTTTACAACCCGGGGTCGTTGCTGCTATGGGGGCGTTAAAGATAATAGGGTGCTGCGACCATGAAGAATTATAGCTATTAAAGCATAGCTGCTACAGGGCATTACATCTATTGCAGCGTTGTTGCTATGAGGTATAACAATGAGGTAGGCAATATAACAGGTGGTAAAGAGTCCAGGGAACGCTTCAACCAGAAGACATCAGAGCCAGGGCCAGAGAAAAACCAAGAAGTCCAGAGGAAGAACAATGAGTCGAAAAGCAGCTAAAATGGGGCCCCCAGAGCACATCTCGAACGAAGAGCGCCACTGACCTCACAGGAGAACAGTGCAGCTATTCACGTCACAGGAGGACAAGAACGCCGTCGACTTTACAGGAGGACAGGGCCACCACATACTCACAGGAGCACAAGGTCGTCACTCACCTCACAGGAGGACAGATTCCACAGGATGCCCGTCACGAGCTCCTTCACTTCGCTATCCATTGTCCGCTTAAGGAGGCGGATAAGCGCAGGGATGCCACCGGCGTCCTTGATAGCCCGCTTGTTCTCGTCGTTCTGGCGCCCGTACGATAGGTTCCTGTTGGGTACATGTCATCATCAGGGACATGTTTTAGTGGGTTACATGTCGTCGTCACGGAAATGTTTTTGTGGGGTACAAGTCATAGTCAGGGATATGTTAAGGAGCGCATGTTGCTGTCAGGGACATGCTAATGTGGAGCGCATGTCGCTATTAGGGGCATTTTATTTTGTGGTGCAGCCTGTGAAACGTGCTTGTGAGAAGCATGTATAAGCTTCTGGATTGCAGTTGGTAGCCAGTAGTTCTTATGTACTACAAAAGGCAGATAATAGTAAGTGAAAAACACAGAAGCACATGGCTTGTATTGGAAATCTTAATTTCCAATACAAGCAAGTTCTCCCCCTTCTCTCAGCTACTGAGCATTGCTTGCCTGTCCTAATGCAAAATACTACCATAGTACTCTCCGTCTAGTCTTCATGCTCCAGCAAGAAAAGATCCACAATGCACGTACAAATAAATATTTAATAGAACACGCTGCTTGGGGCCGTGTTATCATGAACAATTCAAACTCCACCATCCAATCACTGCCGGCTTTTCAAGCTGAACCCACCAATCAAAGACGAGAAATTGGCCCCTCCGTGTACCTAAGACGCGACATATACTTAACACGTTGACTCCGAAGTAGTACATATGCGTACCACGAAATGTATTTCTCCAGGACGTAGTGGTACATAATTCAGGTTGCCTAAAATCGGCCAAATCCGAGAACAAAAAAGGCCGATAACTCAATATATATAACCCAGTTTATTTGTAGGTTCCGCGATAAAAATTCCATTTATTTTCTTTTTGCAGTATTTAAAATTTAATTAGGAAGTATCCCTATCATAAATTTTAGCCGGCCAACGCAATTGAGAAAAACTAAATCACGGAATTTGTCCGGAAAAAATGACCGTCTGGCAACCCTGTTTAAAAACAGTACAAAAAAAACGAAATAATAGTACAAGATGAAGCAATCGTAGTCAACGTGTTAAGACGCTATGAGCACATTGGCCCTAGTTGTACCTAGGCCATCACGTGGAAGCAAGTTTTGAAACTGTGGCCACTGCACCAGTTCAAGTATCCACCCTCTAAAACAAAAGAGTTCCTACAAATGTGCACAGGAACATAGCATGGGATATTAATACCTTAAGGCGCCGCAAGCGTTGCGGTGCAGGTCAGGCAGGTCGTGGGAGAGCAGGCTGACCAAGGGCGGTAGGCCGCCTAGGATCCTGGCCTTCTGCTTGGTGGCGTCGTGCATGTAGCAGAGGTGCTGTAGGTACGCCGCCGCATTGGCCTTTACCACATTGTTGGGGTTGCTGAGGAAGTCGATAACTTCGTGCAGGTCTGGGTCACGCCACCGCACTGGGGAGGAAGTTAGAGGTTAGTTGGGCTGTGCCACACCACTGTATGGGATGGGTTAGATTAATAAAGTGATGACACTGCACCAAGGGGTTAAGTCGTGCACCAAAGGGTAAAGCTTAATTGAGTATAGCCATTGCACTGAGAGGAAGAGATTAGCACAGATCTGCTCTGGCACGGGGAAGGGAGTGGTTAGTAAGAAATCACCCCCAGCTCTAGGGCAGAGGGAGCTACTTAGGTTGCCCTCTTCTCAACGCTGGGGCTGAGCTATTTATTATTCAGGAGCAGCGGCCTACCTTGTGCAGGCTGGGGCTGGCCTGCATATCTGTCAAGGGCGGGATGGTGGGCGGGGGATGGCTGGAACTTGTCGCGCTCCGCAGCTGCCAAGGAGTGGTCCAGTTCGGGGTAACCGCTGGGGTAGCCACCTGAAAATATCACCAAGATAAACACGTTAATAACGTCAACACGGTACCAACGTCAATAATGTGCCAACGTCAACACGGTACCAACGTCAAGACGGTACCAACGTCAACACGGTACCAACATCAACACGGTACCAACGTCAACATGGTACCAACGTCAACACGGTACCAACGTCGATAATGTGCCAACGTAAACACGGTACGGACGTCAACACGGTAACAACGTCAAGACAATGATGAGGTGCATATGATCTCATGACTCACATGACGGTAAGCACCATAGCTGTGGCGGCCAGTTGTCACCAATATCAGGCATAAAATACATAAGAACAAGTGAAGGAAGAAGCAACACTCTACACAAATTGAGTCATGGACGTGATGCTGTGAGAATATCCGTTTTGTCACACGACAGTCCATCACTCCCTTGGGTAGTTATCACCCATCACTACAGCCACAGCTGTGGTCACACATCACACCCAACATCCATTACCACACCCACAGTTGGGGTACGTGCATCACACCCACCACTACACCACAGTTGGGGTACGAGCATCACACCCATCACCCATCACTACACCACAGTTGGGGTACGAGCATCACACCCGTCACCCATCCTGACACCCACAGTTGGGGTACGACACCCATCACGACACCCACAGTTGGGGTACGTGTATCACACCCATCACCCATCACGACACCCACAGTTGGGGTAGGCCTCATAGGCGTAGGCGGGGAAGGCGTCTGCAGGGGCCACGTCGTAGGGCTCGTAGGGGGCGCTGTGGTTGCCGCCTGAAATAGGGATTATAACTTTAAATCAATAATCTCACCCAAAATAATGTATAGAAGCCGCGACTGAACACAATTTCTATCATTAACATTATGAATCAACATGAACCCTAACGGTCCACAAGAACACGAGACTGACCTAAAGAGGTTTTCACCGTACTATGATTCTAGGACAAAATTTACACAGCCGCAGCTTCCGCTGAGGGAGGGCTTAGGTCAGCACTCACCAGAGGGCGCAGAGGGGGAGTGCCCCCTGTAGGGGTCCATGCTGAGGGGGGCGCAAGTCAGCACGCTGCCGTCAGGAGCGACGTGCTGCACCTCCCTGATAACGCGCGTCGTCGTCGATATCTGCACGTAAGGAGTAGCACGGCAGCGTTAGCACGACAGCATCAGCACAGCAGCGTCAGCACGACCGAGCATACAATCGCTAACAACATTGCATTCTTAGTGCCTAAAAGTCAAAGCATCTGAATGCTCTAAACTAGACTAGAGCCCGCCTCCAGCTCTACAGGGTCCGCCATATATGGCAACGGATGTTTGCTATATAAAAATAAATTGGTTTCTAGGAGACTTTTCATTTATAGTGAAGCTTAATATCATCTATTAATACATCTATTTTATATTGCAGAAGTCTAAGTTGTCAAAATTTGCTATTAATTATGGCAGTAGACAGAAATGCAATTGTAACCCTTCATGAAAAGGGAGATAGTAATTTAGTCATTGCAAAAAAAGCTCCAAATTCGTCGTGAAACTGTGTGGAAGGTGGTTAAAAAATTCAAAGAAACTGGTGAAACGTGCAATCGACCTGGTCAAGGAAGGAAACGAAGTGTCCGAAAAAACAATTGGTGAAAAACACGAGGGAGAAGTTGAGGAGGAACCCTCGTCGCTCAGCTGCAAAATTGGCTGCAGAGGCAGGAGTCAGTCAGACATCAATGCGTAGAGTCCTCAAAGATGACCTCAAAACCTCCCCTTACAAGATGCAAACAAGGCATGAACTAACAAACCGTCATGAACGAATGAGGCTCGAAAGATGCCAGCACATTCTGGGTCTCATTGAGGATGGCACACTGCCCAACTTGGTGTTCAGTGACGAGAAAAAATTTGACATTGAACAAAGCGTTAACCGTCAAAATGATGGAGTTTGGAGTCGGGATGGATCTGTGGCAACCAGAACAGCAACACGACGTCAAAATCCTATGTCCGTGATGGTTTGGGCCGCGGTAACCGCCACTGGGAGGTCCCCACTCGTTTTTGTCCCCTCAAGAGTGAAATTGAACAGTCAGCGATACATTTCGAACATTTTGGAAGCTGTGTTGTTACCTTCGGCCCGTAAACACTTCAACGGCTCATCATGGAGTTTTCAACGAGACTCTGCCCCATCACATGGCTCAAACATTACCCAAAACTGGATTAGGGGCACATCCCAGCGTTCATTAGCAAAAATGAATGGCCCTCAAGAAGCCCTGATTTGAATCCTCTCGGCTTTTCTGTGTGGGCTGTTTTAGAGAGTAGGGTCTGCAGAACACCTCATGATTCTTTGGATAGTTTGAAGTCTAAATTGACACGAGAATGGGACTTGATCCCTCAAAAAATGCTGAATGTCTCCTGTGAAGCTTACCCGCGTAGATTGGAGGCCGTCATTAAAAATAAGGGTGGTCATATTGAATAAATATGTCAGAGAATTGTTTAGGTAATTCTTGGCTACTAGCTCATCCAATAAAAAAACAATGCTCCTGTTTGTTTCATTGAGAAATAACAAAAACATGCGTTGCCGTAAACATCGCGTACCCTGTAAATGTCTTAGTAATGCATTTAAAAATTCAATACAAAAATGTTCATGGAGTGTGGTGAACAGAAGGTGCGATTGTGGGAAGTGGTGGAGTGTGGTGAACTGAAGGTGCAGTTGTGGGAAGTGGTGGAGTGTGGTGAACTGAAAGTGTGGTTGTGGGAAGTGGTGTAGTGTGGCGAACTGAAAGTGCGGTTGTGGGAAGTGGTGGAATGTGGTGAACTGAAAGTGCGGTTGTGGGAAGTGGTGGAGTGTGGTGAACTGAAAGTGTGGTTGTGGGAAGTGGTGGGGTGTGGTGAACTGAAAGTGCGGTTGTGGGAAGTGGTGGAGTGTGGTGAACTGAAAGTGCGGTTGTGGGAAGTGGTGGAGTGTGGTGAACTGAAAGTGCAGTTGTAGGAAGTGGTGGGGTGTGGTGAACTGAAAGTGTGGTTGTGGGAAGTGGTGGGGTGTGGTGAACAGAGGGTGTGGTTGGTGTCTTCAACGCAACACATAGCAACACACCTTCTGGGTGATGTGGTTGGTGTGGGTGCGAGTGACGAGGCGAGTGTCGCTGCCACCAGGGTTGTCGGTTGAGGAGCTCACGACCTCCTCGTACGTTGCCTCTTCATCCTGCCCAAACAACCATGTTATTGGAGACATGCTCGCTAATAAATTTTATTACCTAGCCTTCCTCATTAACGTTCATTTTACTAACTAGTCAACAGCCTGCTACCTATACAATTACTACACAAGCCACTACATGAGCTCTTCTATTTTTTCTAATATTTTAACTATTAATTTTTCAAAGTGTGTATCATCCCGGCCAGCGATTCACCTCTGATGACCCTCGGTGTTAAGTCAACAATGGCGATCCATATTTCTTCAAGTCAACAATACCGATTCGTGTTTTTTAAAGGCTTATGAGAAATTTTGGACAGCTGCGTCCACGACCTTCGTCGTAAGTTGCCGCCTCCTAGCCCTTGACTAGTCGGTTATCTCAGCCACCGGAGGTGACTACCGTGCTTCTTCCCTCCTTAGGACAAACTGATGCAAGATGACGTGGCCTTATCTTGTTAATAGTAGTGAGGCGGAGACAGAAGTTCCAAGATTGTGCTCACAACTGACCTCCTATCGTCTCGGCTCAAACAGTAAAGCATTGCAAAGACTCGATTAAGAAAGGAAAAGAGATCCCTCTTGAAAAATCTGAACTCCAGTCACATCTTGGTTGTTTGACAGGGTATGCGCATGGTTTCCACTCTGCTCTGATTGGGATAGGTCACTACCTGATTGTCACTTTCATAATTAGGGACCTTACAAGAGTACAGAAAAAAGTATTTCTCATTTCTAATTAATGCAGTGCAGGGTGCGTCAGCCACTCTCTCGAGTTAGCTCCAGCTTATGTTAGATTGTTGGCGTGACAGTCCGTAAACTGCCTCCAATATTGCCGCACCGCGCTTGTCTTGAGCAGCACACTGAGTTAGCAGAAGTACTACAGAATGAGTAGCATCAGTGCTCTGATGAATGTAATAATTGGCGCCGCTACTCTTATTCAAACTGTCTGCAATATTCACTCCATCTTTTTTCACTCGACATGTGATCATGGAAAATGGTTTCGATACTCATCAACACTCCGAGATCACAAACATGTGGCTTCTCAATTTCTGTGCCGTCTAATGTCACGAAACGGTGCTGCATTCCGATATTGGCCTCACGTAGGCCAGTTCCTCTGTAATCCTCATCAGCACTTATGTATCGTCCGCGAATGACGATACAAAAGCATAAATCGATTCAGAGTAAATATGATGATACGGTGATCAGCCAAGAACAGGTTTAATTACCAAACGATTCTCCAATTCCCGTTAGCAATGTTAATAGGCACGAAAATTCTACCTGAAATAGGTGGTCAGGCAAAGAAGCCTGTGGCACCCACGTTTTGCCTTCTGACGTGTAACCTTCAAAAGTTTGGTCCTAGTCAGCTTGGTCAGACAATAAATTATGCTCCACTTTGTATAAATTCCGAAGGAAAAGTCAAGGAGAATTCTACCAACCTAGCAGCAAGCCGTCGCGGTAGTTGGATGAGGTAGATAGACAGTATCATTACACAACACACTGTACATGTATGTGTAGTTCCCACTAGTGTGGGCGTGATGGTACGACTCATAAACACATACGTATACATGTACGTATATTCCACACAAGTGTATAGGCAGGACTCGGGGTGTGAAGCAAGGTGTGAGACACAACACACATACTATACATGTACATATTATATATACAGTTCACACAAGTGTAGAGACAGGACTCACTGGGTGTGTGGGGGAGGTGTGGGTGACAGGTCCGTAGTCGACGAAGTATTCAGTGGTGGTGCTGCTCAGCTCCTCAGGTCTGCTTCTGTGGGGGCATTACACTTGTCATAGCCACATAGATCATAATTCATGATATACACATACAATTAAATAAGATACTGATGATCGGAACTTTGTGTACATACATACTGATAATATTCATTCTATTACAGTTCAATAACCTGGACTCAAGTCAGTCTAGTCAGTAAGTCATGAGACAACCCAAACAACATAATGCATAAACAATAAATTACTTCCATTATTTAGGCACAAGAGCACTACCGTAAAATGGGATAACTTAGACTCCCGGGGTAACTTAGATCACTTAGTTTTTTTAACAAAAACACCTATAACTCAAAAATTGTTTGGCATAGAAAAATTTTGTTAATGGGCATTAAAGGCCTAATATTGAGGCTACGTAACACAATAAAAAAGATAAAAAATTATGCATATCTAATAGGTTAAAAAATGATATATGTGACCCACGAAAAAGAGCTATTATTTAATGCCTGTCATAGAACCCCCATCAATTTTTTATTTTTCAGTAAAATAACTCAAGGTTTTGGTGCATTGTAGTAGAACTCTTCTAGTTACATATGCAAATGACAAATTAGAGGAAAGTGTCATAGTTTGCAAATGGGGGGCACCGCCCCCCAATGGGGGAACTTAGACCACCTAATGTCAGCCCTGACGAGGTAACATAGACCGGCTTGGAAATTAAGTTAAAATTACCATATAAAATATATTTCACGTTTGATAAACCTATTAATGTTTTTTCTTTATGTTTCAGACTCTACAGAGTCTTATGTATGGTAATTTAACCTTAATTTCCAAGCCGGTCAATATTACCCCTTCACGGCGATATTAGGTGGTCTAAGTTCCCCCATTCGGGGGCGGCACCCCCCATTTGTAAACATATGACACTTTCCTCAAAATTGTCATTTGCATTTGTAACTAGAAGAGTTCTACTTCAATGCACCAAAACCTGGAGTTATTTTACCAAAAAATATAATTGATTTTACCACCTGGTCTAAGATACCCCAAGAGCTGGAGTAACAAAGACCATCACTTTTTTGAAATTATAAAAAAACTATGAGAGGCAGGAGCCAGCAATTTATGGTGAGTGAACCTAGAGTATAGACCTGTATTTTGCATGTTTCAATTTAAGTTTAATTTAGCTAGTAAAAAATGGCATCATTAAAAAAAGTAGTCTAAGTTACCCCATTTTACGTTAATACTCCATAACATGCAGCAGCAGAGGGGCTATGGGAGGTGGGCTGCACCAAGGTCTGCAATAACATTCTCAATAACATTGCTTCCTAATACTGTCATTGTTTCTCATTTTAATACTGTGCTGCAATAAGCATGGTGCACTTCCACTCCTTCAAAACTGGAAGATAAATGCTTAAAATTTATGTTTTTTTAAGTTTTCCACCCGTCGCATAGAAAATTTAATGTGCCATGTCTTAATAGTGACATGCTTTATTTATCACAGCATGAACAGAGAACAAAAGTAGCACTAATATGCCGCATTGCCAGGCCAAAATGGGTCAGGATGACACACACAGGAGTAAAAAGTGCATAAAAATTTGGACTAGGTCCCACTCATTTCTGAGTCTCCTATTACCCCTAACAATTGACAACTTACCATACAGGAGGCAATTTACCCCCGGTTTAGGAATCACTGCTGTATTTACTAGTAAAAGCTTGGGAACCATACACTAGGTACTCATAAATAACATGGTACTAAATAAAAATCAGATACCATCTACAATCAGCAGTACTAGAGGTGGGATTTTACAAAGATCTAGTACATTAATGAAAGAGTTTACGAGGCAAGCAAGGTTTGCACTAGCGTTCATAGATATGATTGGTAATAGGAGCTACCACATAAAATATCTGAACCTTGAAGGTATACATTTTGAGGCAAAGTGAAACCCAAAGACAAGATTTATTAGCAAGTGCAAGGCAAGCAAAGAAGAAAATGTAATACAAAGCACACGGCAAGTGCAGGACAGAATGTATTTCTAAGTGCCAGGCAAGCAAAGGATAAAATGTATTACAAACTACAAAGCACAGTATGTAATGGGAGTGCAAAGAAAGTGCACAAAGAAAATTTACTACAAAGTGTAAAATGTAAGAAGAGTTAGGGGCAAATGCAGGACAAATGCAAGAAAAGGAGCATGATGTAAGAACTGACAACAAACACAGCCCCACCTTGGCAGGGTACCAAGATTGTCCGCAGCCTCAACAAGAAGGAGCCTGGGGTAAGCAGCATAAGGAGGGAGGAGGAAAACATCATGTTTTATCCAGTACCAACCCTAACGTTCCTACCCAAGCTCTATACAAACTTATCATCTACTAACTACCTATAAATGCCTGTACAGTCCCACTGGTATTCCCGGCTAAACTACAAGTTAGTAGGCTTATTGACATTTAAGAAATTTATCAGTGGATATGCTGTTTTTGCTAGTCTTTACATACATATTTTGTTAAAAAGTTGGCCATAAATCTCTCCATAGCCCCTCCAAGGCCAAATAGAAAGGACTAAGTACACACTCTCCTGAGGCACAAAATGAACATTTATGTAGTCAGGGTAACTACAATGTCTTTAGCTGAAAGTATCTGTGCTGTATGAATTCAAATCTTCACTCTTGTAATTGCTGAAATGAGGCTACAAGAAATACTTTAGCACTAAAAATAAGCTAAATTAATAAGGAACCATTGTGCAACAGGGCAAAGAAATGAGGAGGCAGGCAAGGGCAGCTAAGACAATTGCAGGCATGCATCTAATCTAAGGATATTGATCTAATGATAATATAAAAAATATTTGTGATGGGCATTTCTAAACCTTGATGTTGCAAACCTCTTCCAAACCACAACTGTGCCATGACCAAACTTTTGTGTTGGCTTCAGTAGATACTGTGCCCCTAAGATATAGGGTTATATATGGGGGACAAGATTATGTTAGGATTGTTAGATATTTACAATGACGGATCACTGCCAAAAGATATATACCTATGTGCACCTTTAATACAGGGGGATATACGAGAGAGGTGGTTGCGTCAGGAATGCTATATCATTATGATAATTGTATACCACAGCCGAATAAAGCATCCTGCCTTAGCTATGGACATGAGGATAAAGGTGATTTAATGAGGAGTTAAGTTCATTATTGGGTTTAGATATGGAATTACTGTAAGAAAAAACACCCAATACATGGCATACAAAGGTGCAAAAGATGCTGCCAAGTGGATTAAAGGAAGCACCATAATCCAGAGCAGGTTGTACCAGGAGGGCTAGAGGTAGCATTTTGGATTAGTCGGATGGAGCCAGGTGGATTACAGGAAGCCTCATAACCCAGATGGTAAAATATGGTCTAGAGATCGTATGGATCAGTGCAGATGGTGACAGATGGAATACTCAACTGAAAAGATGGGGAATGTCAGGCAGGTTAGCAGCAACACAATCTATCATACTTTACCTGGCCAGGAGATGGAGTCTCAGAAGTGATGTGGGCTGTAAAACGCAGAACATATTAATAATGAAAATCACCCAGCAAGTTGCAGAAGAAGTTGCCACAAATTAGAAAATGCATGACAAATAATTCTAGAATAATCAAATAACAGCATTAATCAATACTACATCAACATAATCACCATAAACAAGCATTCATAGTTTACAATTATTATTAGCAATTAAATATCCTCAGTAGAGCAGCAACCAACTGTCACAAGTATAGCAGCAATCATTATATTAGCAGAAAGATGATGATATAATACTGGAAGCAAGCTGATGATATAATATTAGCAGCAGTTGATGAACAGACAGATGTTAGAAGAGAAGCATCTACTCCAGGCATGTTGTTGTCACCCACATAACCTAGGGCAGACAAAGCTGACCAGCAAGTCACTGGTTCTTCTACCCGATGTCATTAGATCAATGTATATAAAACTACCAAGCATAAGGATGCAACATTATTTTTATGACTATAATATTTTAGATCTACAATATGCATGAAAATATATCTTTTCCGTAGTTATTGCAATGTATATCTGGCAATTTTAGAGACAAGGGATGAACAAAACAAACTGCAAGCATTAACTGCAACTGCATGGAAATGAAATGCCATGAGCATGAACTGCAACTGCATAGATATGAAAACCTTTTGATGCTGGTCAATTTTTCTAATGCCTTTTAACACATCTATTTCAAGCAGGGTTGGCAATGATTAAATCAAAATGATTAAATCATGTGATTAAATCACTTGATTTTTTATAAAAAAATCATGATTTTTTTTATTTTTTTGATTTTTTTGATTTTTTTCATATATATAAATATATTGAGCGGCAGTCTTTAATTTATATTGAGGTATTGTTATTCATGGTTTAGTATAAATGTACTATGAATGACAAATTGGTATATAAACTTGTTGCCTTTAGTGTGTATTAGGTTCCAATAAATTGAATGTTTTTGGTACGTACATCAAGTGTGCAATACATTGTACATAGCTAGCAGCTTGGCTAATTCTTATAAGGCTATAAGTAGTCTAACTATTTGACTAGTTGTTATATATTGATTACAATATACAATTTAAATGTGTTAAAGCTTATACAGGGTGGGGCAGAACTGATTGAACAGTTTTGAGGCAAAATAAAAGAGTAATGGAAGTACATAAAGAAGAAAGTTTATTTTTCTCAAGATTGGCATAACATACCATTTAAAATACTTATGTTTTGAAAACAATATCAGGATGGGGTTTGTTAGCTGCATCACACTGTTGGAGTTGTTCTCGGAAGTTTCCTACAGCACGTTCACACATATGGCGAGGTATGGCCATAACCTCTGCTGCAATAATCTGTTCCCTTACCTGTGGTAGGGTGTGAGGGCAACTTCTGAACCCCTTTCTTTTAGATGTCCACAAAGAAAGAAATCGCAAATGCTCAAATCAGGTGACCTCGCAGGCCATTGTACCTAAATCACCCCTCAGAGTCTGGGAACATGCATTTCAAAACATTGAGTGACATTCAGGCTGTGTGAGCTGTAGCCCCATCCTGCTGGAACCACATGTCTCCCAATGCTTCATTTTCAACAATGTTTTTGTCCATCATGGGCTGCAAGAAATTTTGCAACATTGCAGCATAGTGATTGGAATTCACTGTTACGGTTACTCCCTACTCTGAGAACTACTCCAACAGTGTGTTGCTGCTAATGGCCCCCATCTTCCAGATATTGTTTTCAAAACATAAGTTGGTATTCTAAATGATATGTTATGCTAACCTCTAGGAAAATAAACTTTCTTCTTTATGTACCTCCATTACTCTTTTATTTTACCTCAAAACTGCTCAATCGGTTCTCTCCCACCCTGTATATTGAGAGGTTAAGATTGTATTGACCTTTTAGGCAATTAGAAAGATTTCCACCCTAATATGAGTATTCTAATTAAAATATTTAATTTCAGTCTTTAAATGTGTGAATTTAAAACTAGAAACAAAACAATTACAATTATAAGACTATATATAAAATGATTAAATGCAGTGAATGGATATAAAATATTTGAATTGTGCACATGTTTATTTCAAACAGTGTTAGCTTTTATCATAACTTAGGTCTCATTTCAAGTCGTATGGGGTTTGTTTGGATATCGTTCAGTTTATGTTTAGTATTGGTTTGAATTAAATGGGTACAGTGCACTCAGTCACTACTAGTAGGTGTGTATAGAGGGTAGAGTCTGGTAGATTTATAGGACATAAAACTAGTAGATCTATTGATAGTGCTGTGCACTGCTATCAGCTACCTATCTGTTATGTGACTCTTCAATGTCTAGAAGATCTGCATTCCTGAAGTGTTTTTGTATATGGAAGCCAGTTAAATGGTCAATATTTAGCTCATTACCTTGCTCCATACAAACTTTACAAAGCTAATGAATAGACTTACCAATAATTGTTTACCCAAAAATCCCTAAGTGGTAAACACCACCTTGGCCTGTTGGCCATTATTGAAAGCAATAGGTACCCTTTTTAGCCATCCATTATGATCCATATACTGTTATTGTTAGTAGGCTAATTGCAACATAAAAAATAACACTTCAAAAAGACAAAAAAGTTGTAAAAATCAAAAAAATCAAATAAATCAAAAAAATCATGAAAAAATCAAAAAATCATTGATTTTTTATTTTTTTGATTTTTTTTTTAAAAATCAAAAAAAATCGCCAACCCTGATTTCAAGTTTCAATTTTATCAATAAGCAAAAATACACCAAGATGATGCTTTCCAGCTGAATCATTACAGATTCTCTTGACTTCATAGCAAGTATGGAACCAGAATACATTGAAAGCTAAACCAACAATCAAATTCAATTATATCTAATGATAAACCATACACAATGGAAAGAAAAAATGGACAACAATGGACCCAATTTATGAAAACACCACCACAATGATAAACAGCTTAACCATGAACTAAGGTTGACATAAAAATTGCAACTGGCTGCTGAACATATTGCCCAGTGCAGTTCCACCTTCTCTCAGCATTATATATAATAAATACACTACAACTAAGGATAAATGTACAACGCAAAAATAGGCATATTTAATGATGGGATGAATGCATGGTAGCCAAATAATGTCCCCCACAAGACATAGGATGCACAGCACAAAAAAGCCATGCTGAGTTCCCCAAGGGGTGGGTACCTCTGGGCTGTAACGTGTGTCCGCTTCAACACCTCATCTGACCGATGTTCAACACTGCGGCTAACGACCCTGGAACCACAGCATGGCTCAACATGAACATTGCATACCTAATTGCAAGTCACAATAAAAACCAGACAAATCTCCCACAATTTTCTTTCTATACCATGTTTTGCTTAGCCATAAAATGCATTCTGAAACAATTACAGCTAATTTTAAATACATTTTAAATACCTAACCAAATCAATATAAATCACCACATAAAATCACTCCCCAGACAAAACAAGCAGAAATTTTAGATGAACAAAACACATTAGAATTATAAGTTGATGTTGTGAGTTACATGAGGGGTGACACTGAAGCATAAATATATATACTCACATGAGGTCATCAGGCATGGCTGTAGGGTAGGGGGACTGAGCTATTTGCAGGGGAGACTTGGTTCCTACACAGAACACAATGAACACACCAGCACGGCACCTGCACAATTTATAGACATCTTCAATACAATTCCAGTGGCATAATACCTAGTTTGATGGCCTTGATGGCAATACCATCCAAGTTTGATAACAAGAAGTAGAAGTAGGTAAAAAAAAATTAGATCAGTACTCACTGCAATGAGTGACAGAGAGCACATAAGCTCGACCGTCCGTGACTTGAAGTCATGCACAGACAGATGGGCATGACGAGCACAATAGCACCTTTTTTCCATGAATGAGAAATGCCATAAAAATTACTCCTTGATTTTTTAGCAATCACTCAAAATAGGCAAGACTTCTTGCACACATACAAAAACAGAAATTGTTTAGATTTTAGATGTTGGAGACATAGTAGTGAATGGTAGCAAACAGAGTCTTGTTATCAAGATTTCTTCTCTTGTGAAAACATAAATATCCCAAACATTCATGTTTTCATGACATATCCTGTCAATTGTGGGGCAATGAAGGTGAGATTGACATTGAACTAATGCTAAGGTAGAAAACTTAACTAACTCAGTTCTAGAAGAAGCCAGTGCAAGGAGCTAAATTGTGGCTCTTTTCAAAATACACAACTTTGTGTAGAAATATGTATTAACAGTTGTGTGTACAGTTAGTACTGGTATGAATCCTGTACAAATGCAAGGATATTCTAAATGATGGACCTAATTTAATAAATTTGTCTTTATTCAAGTATAAATTCAAAACAAATAATTTATACACCAATGCAAAGAGAAAAATTCAAAATTTTTTACATAGGTATTTATAAATATTCAATAAGTCCCCTTTGTGCTGCACAGCAAACATTGAAATTGTAGGATGCATAGGAAATGAAGATCTGGCTCTACACATCTGGCACCTGATCTCACCCCATTTGGCCATTTTTTTATTGGGTTATGTCAAGGAAGCTGTTTACATCCTGCCTCTACCAGCAACTCTGGTTGATCTGAAGAACCGTATCACTGCTACGGTGCACTCAGTAACAGAAAATTTGCTATGGCTATAAACCCTATCAAATGATCTTTATGATTTTTTTTACCAATCAGTATAGTTGGAAGTTCTCTAAAGGAAAAATTAATACCGGTAATAATGGAATGAATAAAGCATCCTTCCTTAGCAATGGACATGAGGATAAAAGTCAATGCTGATGAATAAATAATAATAAGAATTGAAATAACATAAGCAGTGGCAAGATTTAGGATGAAATGTGAGAAGACTGTCACAAACATGAGGTTCAGCAGTGATGTTCAAATTTCAATACAGGCCATTACAGGGATGAAGATACTTCACACAAATGGTGACAGAACACTGAATGCTGGGTAACAAAAGAAACTTAAACATTGCACTAGCAAGTCAAGGAAACATTTAAGGCTAAGATGAAAGTAAAAATATTGTTGTCCCTATGTATATAATCTAAATATTATAAAAATATCCTCAGTGCAACTAATCTCTTTTGATTTTAGAATCTAAGGCTAATTTATGATGTAGAAATTAAATTGAATCACTTGGGTGCAGAATTTCAAAAAGTAGGCACCTACCTGCTATGCTGCTAGTGGATGATGAGAAGAGACTTCAGGTTTATGATGATCAACTTCATATAGAATAAAGCCAAGGTCCAAGAGATCAGTGATGTATATATAATATTTCACAAGACAATTGCTATACTTAACAAAAAACAAGTATTTTTGAGCATCAAGCTCCCAATAGTCATCTACTTGCATGTACGTAAAAAATTATTGTATAATATTCAAGTATATATAATATAGAATATACATTTATCTCTACAATATTGGCTTAAGTTTATGTGCCGATGTAGGTGCATGTGAGCAACACTCAGGATGATGTAGGTGCGTGTGAGCAACACTCAGGATGATGTAGGTTCTTGTGACAATTTGGGGAAATGAGCTTCTTGAAACCAAAAAAACATGCAGTTAGCGCAAGACTATCTGACTCCCATCAGTAGGTACAGATGGTCATGCAGAGCAAGTGCCAATAGCCAAAATTGAAAGCAGCAGCAGTCACTAATACTATTGCTGTGCAAATGTTGAGAAAAAAAAAGTACTGTGAACCATAAATAGTTTAAACATTGATGCAGGCTATATGATCCCACACAATCATACATTTGCAACGCATGACTAACATTTTTGTACACCAAATCTCCAGTATATGAACTACCAACTTGCAACTTTTAGTACATACAAACAAAACTGTCAACAACTCAATGTACATACAAACAACTGTTAACAACTCAAAACTGTCAATGTGTCAATGAGTTGTACAAGTTCACTCAGTGAGATTTTGCTCCCGCAAAATAGGTTCATGGTGCATCATGTTAAGTTCAACTCTTCCTGGTGGTGTGATTTGTTATTAATTCATAAATGTTAATTTGTTGTGTTCAACTTGGAGACAAATAGCTAATAAATTAATATTTAGTCTAATTGAACTCTTGAAACATTGCAACTTTCATTCTTGATTCTTTCAAGTGCAACTATAATCCCTCCTTATTTTTATTCTATCTTAACTAAAAATTTTGGATAAAAAATGATGGATTGAAAATAATATGTAAACCTTAATTTTTAGAATTGACACCAGGATGTAGACTCCTGCGTTTGGCATTTTGTTTATTCCGAGACGAGACGAGACGAGACAACAGGCTCTGTCCCGGTTCGCAATAAAAACCGGGACAATTTTCAGCCCTCCGTAGGAATTCCGGGACGATACCGAGACGAGACGAGACATCCCGGTTAAAATAGGCACCTTAAAATTTCCCGGAATTTATAGCCATTTTAAACAACATTTTAAAATACAACAAAGTTTAAGTTGGAAAAAATATAATAGTTTGATCTTCAAAAAAGAACTCGAAATATCCATGTGTATCCTTTCTAAATAACGTTAAACAAGCCCAAGTGTTTGATAACAATTTAGGAAACTGCGCAATTGTGAAGATATCCTGGAGGCGTAGCACAAAATTTTACTAGAGGCAGAGATAATCTAAAACTAGCTTTAGTATTATTAGGAATATCTTACCAGGACTCCACTCCACTGTCTACTAATTGGCCGACTAATCTAGACACTGCATGCGTCCCTACTCCCTATGCGCTCCACGGCGCCTGAACTCGTTCCGAACGCATAATAAACTCGACTCATATTCGTACAGTTCCCATAAGTGCCATCGAAGCCTTAGTGCCATCCATAAGTGCCATCGAAGCCAACATTTTTGACTCAATACTCAGCCATGCATATATCGACAGGTTTGCGGTGTTTGTCGGACCACTAATTAACTGCCATGTCAGTTAGTCAGACAAATTTTACTAAATCTGCAATTAACTCAATTTAACTGGTAACCGTCTATGGCCCTATTAGCAATAAAGGGCTAACTTGTCATTCTTCAACCCATGTCATTGAAATAATTCGAGTCGTAATCGAAAAACTTGTTTTATCTTAAATAATTAAGACAAATCTCGTCTCGTCTCGTTATGTCTCGTTTCAAATCTGTCTGTCTCGTCCCGGTTCATAAATAACCGGGACACAAGTTTTAAAGTCCGGGACAGAAGTCTTGTCTCGGTTCATACGTTTATTCCGGGACAAATTTTACCCTCTGTCCCGTTATTTTTTTCCCGGAATTTTCTCGTCTCGTTTCGTCTGTCCCGGTTCATTTTGAGAAAATTATTTCGAGACGCAGGAGTCTACCAGGATGAAATTCTAAGATTAGTGGTAGACTTAAAAAAAGTGTTCTGCATTAAAAAAAATGTTCCAGGCATCTAGAAACAGGTTTGCAGGCTGTCAGAAATCAGCTTCGGCATGAACGTTATGTCAGTAAACACAGAACATCCCACTCCCAACATAGTTAATTGCGTGTCACTCACAGATGTGCAAGAGGGATCTACAGAAGAAAATACTAATTACTCTAACATAATGGTTTCAAATTCAATAAAAAAAACATTTATTGCACCTATTCATTATGTCAGCTTTGAAATTGAGGAGAAACTCATCGACAATCAGAGAAACTTATCAAAGAAAGGGCAATGCAAGACATGACACTTGCATGAATCAGTTGACTGACTAGATTAAAGTACTAAAAAATGTAGCATTCAAACCTTTAAATTCTGTGAAGCTTGTGATTTATTCATTTGTTAAAACTTTAAAAGGCTCACAATATATCACGTAAAGTTTTCACTTAATTATCATCTCAAAGTTTGGGAGCTTTATATGCTGTTAATGCATTGCAGTTACCTCACCCACCGATTGCATAATGAGAACTAACCAGCCAGCAGCCACTAACCATCGTTAGATTCCCACCACCTTGTCTGGTGCACACGATTGATTCTCAATGCATGCATGCATAACATTTACAAAGGTTATTAAACCATTCTGCTGAATGTCAGTTACTACTGATAAATTTGTAATATAGAATAATTCATATCTTTCCTTTTTCAAACAAGTATATTGATGGTTGGTATCCCTGCTTTCTTTATTATTGATTTTTGTTTGGTTGGTATTCCTGATTGCAACGGAAGGAGTTTTCATGTATCAGCTTATTGCATCAGTGATCAGTTCTGTGTTTGTGGATTGAATCATATGCAGTTTTTTATGTATTTGTGAGTGAATGTACATAGTGAAGATGTTACCATCAACCGGGGCTACTTAACTTGGGCCGATTGGAACACTTTTCATTCATAACTTCTTACCATGAAACATTTCATCAACAAGTTTAGGCTCATTTCAAAGCTCTTTGCAAGGGCTATCACATGGCTTCTCCAAAAAAGTTCCATATGCTATTCAAAAGGTGCCAGAAGCAAAAAAAGAGTGTCCCAAGTAGCCCCCTTGAATGGGGCTACTCGGGACACTTGGAATAAAACATCATTTTAAAACATTTGAAGCATGCAGAGTGTACTCATCCATTACTAACAGAACTCTGAAGTCCTCCTCTTTCATTGTAGATGATGTAGAGGCAGAATGAATGACATTTTCTTCATTTTTTACTTGTTTTTCATTTATTGATATGATATTACCATATACTACATTGATTACCATATCATTGAGGCGATATTACCGTATTATTGATGCGATATTACCGTATCCATGAACATGCCATTGAGCATTTACAACAATCTTCTCCACTGCAAGCTTCATATCAGCAGCCTTATTGCATTTTTTCTGTATCTGTAAGCTTACAGGACGAGGATGGCTTGTAATTTCACACCATTTTAATTGGGTTAAGTGAATTTATTCTAAATAAAAGATTGTGAAAAACATACCTAAAACAGAAAGAAATGTTTTAGTGACAACCATCATATGTTTAGGAGAAATAAATCATAGTTTAGGTCAATTACTTTTCATTCTATGATGCCTGGTGCACAATTCTATATATGACAATAATGACATTCTATGCACAATTTTGTGATGACTGATGATGCACTAATTTTTTGATAAGTGAAATTTTTTCGCTGAGCAAGGTAAATGTAATCAATATTCTTTGTTTTTAATCAATTTTTTTCTCAACTGGAGCCTTTGCTAACTGAGGTTCTACGGTAAATGCATTTTTGGGGGTGTCCCGAGTAGCCCCACCGTGCGGAAATGGCCGCCATTTTTTTTTATTGAGGTATGTAAGTTCCACAAAACAAGTTTTCATGCTGACACTTGTCTGCCACTTTTTTCTAACCAAAATTTTTTCACACAGTTATTTTTTTACCACAGACCTTAGCAGAAGTAACTTTTCAAAATATCATTTTTCACCATTTTTTTCAGGAATTTTTCAAAGCTAGTAAATATATTTTTGAACTTCCTTTATACTACATAGATAGGAAAAATATTGACGTTTACGCCACTACATTTAGTTTTGCAATATTCCAATTAGTTTTGCTACTAAAACAGTTTTACGCCGTGTTGGAGGGCCAGTGAACTATAATGACTGCCAGTGAATTATAATGACTGTCAGTGAATTATAATGACTGCCAGTGAATTATAATGACTGCCAGTGAATTATAATGAATAACCCGGACATGTCTTACATTTTATTATTGTCAGTTCGACTCGCGTAGTCAATATACTCGCGTATATTGTCGACTAAAATAGTAGAACTATTTTAGCTTTCTAAAGTACGGCGCACGGCGCATTTTTTTACCAACGTAGTACGGCGCACCGCGCAGGTCGTTAAAATGACAAAATAAATTCCCGCGCCCCTGGCACATCTTCCTGACCATGGTATAAGTAGACCAGTAAAGTATCATGGCTACCATCTACCAGACTTTTCATACATAAGAAATTGGTTTAATCTTGAGTAAATGAAGAAATTAAAATTGAACTGACTCTAAAAAATCTCTGGTTGGTCACTATGTGGTATAAGCTCTGTTTTTTCCAATGAAACAGCTGTGCCGCTGTGGCAGCTTGCAGACGTGTCAGTGATGACGATGAACTGAAACTCTGAAAGTGGAGGTATGCTGGCCTTTCCAGATTTTTAGGTCATCCTTTCTGTTTCAGATTCCCTATGTTTACCAGTTAATATATTTCCCCTCTTGAATTCCACACTATTTGACACTACAGTACAAGCAATGGCAAGTGCTCAGGATTGGATATTTCCTACTTGTTTCTGAAATTTTGCAGCTCCAATGTGACAAATTTTTAATACAATTGGAATCTTGCAGCTCAATTGTACACTTTTGTTAACAATTAGATAGGAAGTAATTCTTCTGGCAGAAATCTTGCGGTTCTGGAAAAATAATGGAAATGGCAAGAAACCTCTAGTCGTGTTCCTAAACAGTTTAGCCTAAAGGTAGACATTTTCCATGCTTGCAACTTGCAAGACTGCAAGTCTGTTGTCTGCATGTGCTTCTGCCCATATTTTTTTCATTTGACAATCAGGAATATGAAGCAAATTTTCCATATGGCAGGGTGGCCCAGTGGTTACAGTTCAGAGTACCAAGATTGGAGCAGAGTGGCACAGGTTCGATCCCAGCTCTGTGCGCCAGTTTCTGGTCAGAATCGGCAAGGAGGCCGGGCGCGGGCGGTGAAGCACAGCAGAATTGTAGCAGTGAGTTGTGAGTATGAGACCGCAAAATGCTATGAATGTTCTGCGATGTTGAGAATCAGCGACAGGCCTACGGCCTAATAACGCTGAAACCGCTATTATTATTATTATGTCAATGGTCAAAATGTTATATTCCTTAATTTATACTGAACATATTAGGCAACTGGCAAGAGCCAGGCTGTAGAGTAGGGCCTTTTAGCTCGAGATATCGGCGTCTTTTCAAGCTCTCCATCAGCCACATCGACCTTAAATTGGCGTCCATGGCCGATCATAAACTATGGCTCAGGCAGCCATGACCGACCATAAACTATAGATTGCATGATCAGCCCCGCTGTCACCGCGCCCATCTTCAGCTTGTTTGATTGCTTGTATCTGTCACCCGATCACAATGTGCACACGTCTGGCAAGCCCAATGCTACTGCTGAAAAAACTTGTCAATCTATTGTATTCTAACGTGATCTATTGTGTTCTAACATGACTTATTGTGTTCTAACGTGATCTATTGTGTTCTAACATGATCTATTGTGTTCTAACATGATCTATTGTGTTCTAACATGACTTATTGTGTTCTAACGTGATCTATTGCGTTCTACCGCGATCTATAGATACGGCGCATCGGCCATATCGATCGTAAATCGCGATTTATGGAGAAGCATAATTGGCGACCGGCGTCCAGTGGCATCCACCTTGGCGTCTTTGGTGCATGAAATCGGCGTCCTCGACCTATGTTGTGCCATGCTCTACAGTCTGGGGCAAGAGCCTTTGGAAAAAGTAAAATTTCCTCATGCATGGGCATTTTTGTCTCCTTCAGGCTTCATAGGTAGCTTAAGCCTATTTTTAGAGATTTTGGAGACTCAAAAGTCAAAATGGAAGAGTCTAAAAATATCTCCGCTTTCCCAGTCCCACACCTGTCACCTACTAACTTAAACTTACTAAGCACTAATAGCCATTTGGCCACTATGCTGTGCAGTGTGCAGGATTAGTAATTTGAACAAACTAGCCTAATACTCATAACTCTTGTTTAGATCACAATTAGGTATAAGAACTAATTCATATTGCATACCTAGTATTATCAGATTCAATATGTAGGTTTTTATATTCCTTTTCCACACTCGTTTAATGTGATAGCCTACCTAGCCTTCAGCCTTCCAGCCTAGGTTACTTAGGATTAGGAAGGTAGTAGGCTATATCCAACTAAACTTATCCAGTAAATGTTTATAACTTTAGTTCAGAAATCAGGACACACCTCAACAAACAAGTTTACAGTAGCAAAACAGTAGTGATTAGTGAAAAACATGAAAATTTTTCAATTCACACCAACAAGCACACGGCTGTTTGTTTTTATAGCTATCAATTGTTCCTCTGATTTAAATGTATGTGAATTTCTAAAATTAATGGTGGTTTTTAGAAGATTTTGCGGCAATACCGCTGATTTACTAACGCATTTACCACGTAAACGCATTGCTATGCCATAACGCGAGTAGAAAGGCGTACTTAATAACATTAACTTGATAGCGCAGTACTAATGAATGGGAGGACTGCACCAAATTTTGTTTATTCACTGACTGTCCAGTAACGACTTTCAGCAGGAAACATTCACAACTATGTCGAATTCAACCACCCCGAACGCCTCTCTACTGTCAACTGGCAAGTGGCAACGCACAGCGGCACTCGTAGAGCAATCCTAAACATTAATTATGTTTAAGAATTTTTTCGGCAGTGCACAGGTTAGAAAATGAAATTTATCTATTAATTCTAGACTTTTTTTTTACTTATTCCGCATCAATTGATTCTCAAGATTGTTTCTTTAAACATTCGAATAATTGTTTTCAAAATTATCTCCGAAAACATGAACAATTCTAAAGTTGTCATAATGAATACGATTCAACAAAATATCGGTGCTAATATGAAAAACTGTACTTTCGGTCATATTTTTTTCTTGGCTTTCCTGTTGCAGTTTTCACTTCCTGAGGACGCATGCGTCGTGCGACACGAACTGCACGTATCGCGCCGCGTTCAAATATGTTGCACACAAGCAGCTTCGTGGTTTGTACAGCCGGTATTCGGAAAAAATCTTATTTATGAAGTTCGTTTAATTTATTTAAATGAAAATTACGAATTCATTAGGAAGTGGTTTGAAGACCAGCGCCGTAATTAAAAGAAATAAAATAAGGCATTGCACACCTGCTGTGCAAGGATTGGACATAAATGAAACCTTGATTATTTATGTTGGGATATACAATTAAATTTAAAAGGTGCAAAGTTTCTTTTCGTATTTTGAAAGTATAATCAAATAGGAGTTCTTTGTTCACTGTAAGATGTCGGCTTGCAAGAATCTAATTAACATGCCTACCGGTAGCTTCCCCTCAGAGGGTACTTCTGACGCGTGTCTATGCGCGTCAGAAGTTCCATGGGATTTTGCGTTCCTAGGGGGATTGTTCCTGAGCGCCCCACCGCTGAGCTCGCGGAGTCTGACTGCAGGTCTTAGTTGTGGGGTTAAGTTATTATGTAGGTAGGATTCCTTACATTAAGTTACTATGTAGGTAGGATACCTTACATTTCCCTTCTCTGTCTCTCTCGTGCGGGCGGCCGACGTCCCGTGTAAGCGACCTCTTGTTCGAGTGTCTTCGTTTCTGTTGCTTTTCACCTGTCCCTCCTTGTCACTTCGTCTCTTTGAGATGCTGACGCTGCTTCCTTCGAGCCAGCTTCAGCGGGCTGGACATCTGAGACCTTCCACCACTTGTGGGTGATGACCTATTTTTGATTTGAATATTGCAGGATTATCGAGCACGATCAACGTCTAACCTGCTAGTAATACCAACTTTGAATGTAGATTGGTAGTAGGTTGGCTAAATGAAGAAAGTTTCATTAATGTACATTATAATAATAATAACGGTTTAGGCGTTTAGTAGGCCGTAGGCCTGTCGCCTATTCTCAACATCGCAGAACATTCACAGCTTGTTGCGGTCTCGAACTCGCAACTCACAGTCACAGCTACAATTCTGCTGTACTTGACCGCCCCATGGTTGAATTTCTATGAATTCCTTTGTTCTAAATAATTCAACCATGGACCGCGCGGCCTCCTCGCCGATACTGACCAGAAACTGGCGCACAGAGCTGGGATCGAAACCGCACCTCTCTGCTCCAATCTTGGTACTCTTGAACTTTAACCACTGGGCCACCCTGGTCCATTTACCTGATATTGTCGGGTAAATCATGTTCATGTTGGCATGTACACATGGTCCATGCTCAAGAAGCACTTTATTTTCGTACAGGCACCGCATACCCATTATAACGCATATCATCTCCAGTATATATAGAATAAGTAGCTCTTTATTGTAGTCAATGCTTCAATAATTATCAAACTTAGTTTAATGTTTGAATTTATCAGGTTGATGCTGAGGCCAGGTAGATGGCATATACTGTAGTAACAGTTGCACATCATTGATACCTGTGAGATGCCCATGGCCGTTGCAATTGCACGTAACCATATAAGTTACAAGCATCCGAGACAAGCAACTCTATTAGAAAAAAGGTCTCTTAATCATTAATAGAGTAAATTTTTGCGAGTTTATCTCAGTATAGATATATTAGGATCGATTATACGTTTCCACGTATAATCGATTGCCAAGTAACTACAAACCATTTCATCATGTTATAGGTAATCAAAATTTTTGTGAAGTAAATATGTCACGATTAAAGATCGTTCCTGCGTCAGAAAATTGTTCGCGTACCTACTAATAGTATCCGTACTACTGTAGGAAAAACTCTCGAGAGTTCGAGAAAAATTCAAGAATTAAAACCATAATTGATAATTTGGATGCATGTAAACAAGAAAAAAATTATTAAGCAAACTAATATAATGTTGTAACCAATAAAACGTTTGAAGATATATATCGATAAAAGTGACAAGTTGAAAATATAAGAGGAGTTCAGCTATACAGGGTAAATTTTTTCTGAAATGAAAAAAAAAACACATTGTTCAAAAATGATAAGAATTGTTATTAAATGAAACAAATGCGCTACTTAATCCCTTCATTCAAACCCAATATATCGACCCCGTTGAGTTCTGTCCATGACCCCCAGAAGTCGATAATAACAAGAAACTTTTTTTGAGGTTGTACAAAGGCATATAACAAGGAATTTGTATCTACTACATTGCAGAACGCAATTTAATTTAAAATAGGCATAATAATTTACAGTCCAATATTATACTGGCAGTTGCAAATAAAGTTAAAATAAAATTCAGTTCATTAATTCCCATGTTAAGTTCATCAAGAAGTAGAATAAATAAATGAAATTATTACACTAAATGCATTGCTCAAGTCGTAATTCGACTTCAAGCGAAGATAAAGTACAAAGTCGCCTACAATATCGAAGGCCCTATTGAGCAGCAGCTAATTACTTGCTTTGTTCTAAATTCTAAAACAACGAGAAAAGAATAACATGGAATAATTAGAAAGAGAATCCTTAAAGTCTTAGCTTTCAACAGAACATTTTGAGAACGCATAGCTTGCGAGATTCTATATTTAGGTCAAGCAAAAATATTTTCTTAAGTCTTAATAAACATCAAAACGCCTCTATTTTCATCCGACTCTCCATATGCGTCAAACGCCACTACTTTCTTGAAATGTATATTTGCGTCAAACGCCTCTATTTTCCTCCAAGTTTCCATATGCGTCAAACGCCACTAATTAATTTAAATATATACGTGCGTCAAACGCCACTACTTTCTTTAAATATATATTTGCGTCAAACGCCTCTATTTTCATCCAAGTTTCCATATGCGTCAAACGCCGCAATTTTAATGCAAATCTTCGTGGGCGTTAAAGCAACGGTTTACATATAAATCTTTATAAACTTCAAAAGCAACGATTTTCATGCGAGTCTTCACGTACGTTAAGCCAGATAATTTTACGCAGGCGGCATGACCATAAAAATGCAATAAATGGCTCCGGAGTTGCCAAGAAGGACAATAGACAGCACACATCACACAAAATAATGCCCTTTCCAAGAGAAAAATGGTAAAAATAATCGACATTTCGATTTACTGGATTTGAATACCGAATTAAATAATCAATGGAAATTAATAATCAGCTAACGAATATCTTATGATGGCTGACCATTTATGTTGTGTTGATGGCACAGCGTAGGTATCGTCAGCCAACCACTGGCGACTCCCAGGCTACAAAACCCTTCTCCCAGGCTACAAAACCCATCTCCCAGGCCACAAAACCCATCTCCCAGGCCACAAAACCCAACTCCCAGGCCACAAAACCCATCTCCCAGGCTACAAAACCCATCTCCCAGGCTACAAAACCCATCTCCCAGGCTACAAAACCCATCTCCCACGCTACAAAACCCATCTCCCAGGCTACAAAACCCATCTCCCAGGCTACAAAACCCATCTCCCAGGCTACCCATCAATCACAAACGATAAATCGGCCGCTATGAGTAATTAGTCCACTTTGTGTAGTAATAAAGCACCATTGTGACAGTGGACGCGAAGAGGCGTAGCTTTTCCAGGTAAGTTTGGCTTCTACTTGAGATATCGCTGGTAAGTCTCTGGAAGCTTCTCCTTAAGCAGATCATGGGCGATGAGGGCTCTTAAGTAGTCCGTCATGCGGGTCTCGTACTGCTGGGGTACCTGGGCCCAACGGGGAAGAAAAAACATTATTAAAAAATGTCACAGGCCGAAAATGAGGAGAAATTTAGCGGCAGAAAAGTCGGAAAAATCATGCTTATTCAAAGTACTTTCGTTTACATTTCTAATAAGAAAATTCCCGACGAAAATAATTGTATAGGTTATTAAATTCTTAAATAATAACGTGACCAATTGTTGATGTTGAATACGAGACATCCAGATAAAGACGAGACTTGGAAGCAAGTTTTCAACAGAAGCCAAAGAAGATTGGCACGTGTTAGTTAGTTATAATTAACAGGATTCAAAGTGCCACAAAATTTTAGTAAAGATAATATTACAGAGCGAAGAATGAATGCTTTCATGAAATTTTATAAATAATTTAAGGTAGCAGTAAAAAAAATGAAAAACCAAAGAAGGAACCTATTAGTAAAAAAAATAAAATGAATACTTATTTCCTCAGTACAGAGTAAAATCAGTTTTCAGAATGAATTTGGGTACAATAATTTACAGGTGCAATTTATTTAAAAAACTATAATATCAACTGAATTCGTGCGGTATATCTCAGAAACATGACACACAATCAACAAAATAACTATAAAATCACCACTAAATAACCAAAAATTTAATGAAATGAACTTAAAATAAAATCAAATTAGCAAGTTGCGAAATAAGAACTCACGAGTACGTTAACATAGCCAGCAGGCGCTGGGGGGCAAATGGCGGCAGGCAGTTGGGTGCTGAGGCTGGAGAGGCCGCAGGAGGAAGACTTTGTCCCACAGCTGAGATCAGGGCCACCGTCAGAGGTTTTGTTCTTCATTTCCAACTTGCGCTTTTTACCGCCAGATGTAGAAGGAGCTGGAGACTTCTCCTTGGCATTTGGAATTCTGGTTCTTTGGTCTTCGATAGCCTTAGCCTCAATGCGCTGGAGCTTATCTTCATCGGCATCCTTATCTCGATTGTAATTTTTGCAGCATTTGATAGACAAGCAGTGACGCCCCACCTCCATGCCATGCACTGCAAACACCACAAACGTGGCCATTAAATGTAAGAACGTACGCATGGAGATTTGCCTCAAAATGCAGGCTGACACAGTAAAGAATGTGAGATTCAATGTTCATATAAATGCACTGTCAAAGTCTGGATAAAAAAGAATAACTTCTATTCCAGTGAATGGAGAGAGAAAGAAACTCCTCTATGCATATTACCCTTTCAAGTGTCTGTACAGAGCCAAGCATAATCTTCTAGAGTAACACAGACTACAACACTCGAGTATCAGAGCCTAGCAAGTATACAGAGTAACTCCCCTAACAAAAATAGGGTAACTCCTGGGCCCAAAAGTACCTAACATAGGTTTAGAGTTATTCTGCGTCTGTTTGACCACTAGATTTAAATCAGCTTCTGGTCATTATCTTCTTTCAGACTTTATTATGTCCAGAGAGGATAACTAGGGTCGGCCGGAGCAGAGTCATAACAACTTGCGGCAGGGTAAGAAAGAGGCTCCACTTCAAGCACGCCGAAGCTGACATAGAGCGACTAATTTACGTGGTCCTTGTCGGCATCTCTTGCAGAGTCGGGTCCGCATCATAATTATGTAAGAGCTGTTACCACCTCTAATTGCACTCACTCATGCAGGAGAAGAGCACAGCAAATGGGCGGCGGGTTGGTCCACCCATGCAGGAGGTCATGCACGTGCACTTGACGAGAAGCTTGACGTGGTTCACGCCAGGGGGCGGGGCGTGCAGGGGCACCGTCACCACCTTCCGGTCGCCGACGCTGCTGTACACCGCGTGGCTGCTGTCCACTTGGATGATGTGATCGCAGTTCGGGGTCTGGTCCTCTGCATGAAAAAAAACAATAGAAACTTGTTCTGTAGACTTAAAAAATTACAACGTAACCATTAAAAGAAAGATGCATTAGAAACTATGGAAGAAACTACCACAACGGTAGATCATTAACAGAAAGTAGCATTAGATACATAATGCAAAGATTGAGAAAATTACCACTTCACCATTTGCCAGAAATAATGACTTCGTCTATACTATAATTTTGATCCACGACTGCGGTTTAAGCCATAAGTGTTGAGCTTTGATGGATGGAGAGGCGTTGATAAAGAAAATAAAATCTTGTTGATAAAAGAAAGATTAATAGGTTATGAGATAGATTTACTGCAAAAAATATTGATATACATTGAAAAAATACAGAAAGGAACGAATTGGAAGACAATTTAGGCGCGACGAGTAAGAACCAAGTGAACAGAGTAAGCAAGAAGTACGGAGCAGATAAAGGAGCAGAGAGCGGACGTGACACTTATACGCACTTTTGCGGTGCCAGACTGGGCCAGGGTGAGTCATTCAAGCGCAAAAAGTGCATCGCTATTTGAACAAATTTTTGTTCACTTCCCCGAGTGTAAGCAGGAACTGCAGTGAAGAGAACTTGATACAAGCTTGCGGTGGTAGTGACATCGCTATTCAGACCAAGTCCCACTTATTTCTGCGAGTGTAAGCAGGCAATTCAACTCACGCTTGCGGTGATAGTAGCATCACTGTTCAGACCAAGTCC
The DNA here is from genome assembly GCF_000764305.2 of Hyalella azteca. Lineage (NCBI taxonomy): Eukaryota > Metazoa > Arthropoda > Malacostraca > Amphipoda > Hyalellidae > Hyalella > Hyalella azteca. The sequence goes on along the minus strand of NW_025946074.1, from coordinate 52,367 downwards.
CTCTTATTTCCCCGAGTGTACACAGGCAATTCAACTCACGCTTGCTGTGATTGCAGCACCGCTTGACGGCGCTGGTGCGGTGGTGGGCGTCGGTGTAGACGGCGCAGAGACGCACAGCAGCGCCCCCGCCCTCCACGGCCTGCCAGTTCTTAAGAGCCACGAGCACCTCGAAGGTCACGCCGGGCGGGCAGTACAGGCGCTTGAGGATTTCCGAGTAGCACCACTGCAACACACATGATTACTGTTAGTTTAGGTTAATTAATTACTTAATTATATTACACATCATTAGAAATAATGTAAAATGTTTTTATTTCATGAGAGTAGATGTGAGCTTGGGTTACATTATTCGTGAATGCCGGCGGCAACACCCCGAGCATGATTACTGTTAGTTTAGGTTATACACAGTATCAGTAGGTTATACATAATTATATTACACATTATTATAAATTACGTAAATATTTCTATTTCATGAGAGTAGAAGTGAGCTTGGGTTAAATTCGTCATGAATTACGGTGGGATTTTATTAATAATATCTGAATGGAAGAATACAAGTGTTATTATTTTTGGAAGGTAGGGATCAACCCAGAGCGAAATTTTTGCCCTCAGGGTAACTATTCGATAAGGTGCCTGTACACGGGACTAACACTGACCGCCTCTAGATCTGGCACATATATGCCGCTTGTAGCTTTACCAGCAAGTAGGCTAAGGGGTTTATAAACGGAGCTAGAATTCGCTCCGAGTACTCGCGGCGAGACCAGTTTTGCCGGCTGAGAGCCTGTACACTATGAGAGTATTTGGTTAACAGTTCGCAGGCGACAGCGCGTAGTTGGGAACTGTCGTGTCACGAGGCAAGCATTAGCTGCCGGTATTTCCTTGTTCAAGGCTGTCAGTGTGTAAATAGAAGCCGTAAAGGTAAGTCTGTGCTCGGCTATCTGCCCCAGCTCCACTTGTTCTTGACGAGATTTCCTTCACTAACTCGTAGCAATACGTTGCTTCCATACTCTTAATTTTAGGCATTAAAAATGCTACACCGGGTATCAACTAAATCCTGACTTACGCGGTCTTCTTTCAATTTAAAGATATCAGTTTCTTTCCTCAATTTATCGAAGTAATTAGCATGGCGAACATTCCACATTACTTCATACTTTGCAATATTTACAATAAAAATTGTATTTTATCTGGGAAGCACTTAACGTTCTTCTTAGAACCCTAGTCTTAATGACTATCTTTTATAACCATTATCATTTGATTCACAACACTCAACCCACTTGAATTAGCCACAAGAAGAGCGGCACAGATGCTCACACCGTGGCTGAATCAGCCCTACTAGCCACCTAGCGGTTAAGAACAACAAACATGTTTGTTTCTCTCAACCGTGTCTCGTTACAAGCCACAAAAGCAGGAGCTATAAACGAGGCAAGTAGATCGAAAAGTTCAAGCAGCTTATATTGGCCAGATCTACAGGCGGCCAATATTGGCCAGATCTACAGGCGGCCAATATTGGCCAGATAGCAGCGCTCAGAACGCTCAGAATGAAAATTAAGGTTAGTTTATGGTCTATAGTATTGCATGCATACTTGAATTTTAAAATAAATTGAAATTGATTAAATTTATATAACTTAAATTTACCATTCGTCTTAATGGGTTCAGAATACATCAATTTATAATCAATTCAGTATTTTGTATTGTTGTAACTTAAACAGTATTTTATTGACGTCATTTACATAGTACACAAGTGCATAAAATTCACATAATTCATATAAGAAAACATTTTCACCTTAAGAAATGTTCATCAAGGAAAAAATACATTTGGATGGATACAGCCTTAGTTGTGGGTTTTGTTTCAGCCAGCCAAGATAATCCAAAAGAGTTTCTCATATGTTATAAATGTGAGCTTTCCATGAAGACATTTACAGTGAAAAAACATCCACTTTCATTTAATAAAATGCAAGTCCCACCTTGGGGTTTGTATGAAGTTGAGCTGGCAGACGAATGGAGAAATGCAAGTCTCCAGGCCAATGGTTGAGATGCATCACATCTAAGGAGTCACAAGGAGGCAAAATTTCCTCTTTTACAGGCTTGCTAACATTTGTGTTTGGATGTCCCAGATTACGATCAAAGCTTGATTTAACTGCTACATCATTAGAGGAGGGATCTGTCTCGATACACTCCTGTACAACCAATGCTTCACACTCCTGTGCAACCAATGCTGCTGATAATTGAGTATCAGGAGAATAAGGTTGTTCGGTGTACGGGTCACAGCCAGGGTTGATGGCACTGCTTGGGCCAGCAGTCAAGTGAGAGAGTAAAGTAAGTGTTGAAGCGTCCTGCTCCGTTGTGATCTGACGGTCAGCAACAGGTTTGTGCTGAACTCTACTCTGAGGCTGATACTTCACCAAGGCCTCCCCTGCAAAGGAATATAGTATTTAATTCAATAGTTCAGAAATTTAAAATCTTCTGTAGCATCAATACATTTAGTATGGGGAATGATTTTTATACAGATTGTTGGGAAAGGAGAGGAGAAGCAGGTTATTTACCAGGCATTAATGAGATCCAATATGCCAATTAGTTTAATTGGATGCAAGAAAAGTTATGATTTGCCTAGAAAACTAGTCGGATTACCAAGATTGAGACTTGATACAGATGCCAGGAATTTTAAATCGGTTTAAAACTTTGTTACTATTCTAGATAAATTTACAAGTAGATTTGCCATGTAGAGTTTGAAGGGCAGTAAGAGCTATACAAAGCTTAGTCTGACAAACCGCTAAGAAATTATTAGGTGAAAAAACATACCCAAGCTAAAATGACATTCCTAACACAAAACAACAACGAAAGGAATTAAATAAAAAAAGCAAGCTCAAAATGTAGGTACTATATGAGTAGGGATCGACTCACCAGCAAACAGGCTAGCAAAACATGACTTTTTTGAGAAAACAAATGGAGCTTGAGTTATCTGAGGATGTTTGAAAGGATGGTTGTAGAACTTCAGTTGGTTAGATATTGTGACAAATGATAGCGGAAGTGTTAAGAACGAACCACTGTCTTGAGGATGAAAATTCAGCTCCTGTTGTTCTTGTTGCTGCAACTGCTGTGATTTTTGCTGTAGAAGCATTTGCTGCGGTTGCAGTAGTTGATGTTGAGGTTGCATCTGCTGTTGTTGATGCTGCAGGGGCTGTTGTTGTTGTTGTTGAGGAAGCTGCAGTTGCAGTAGTTGATGCTGAGGCTGCAGCTGCTGTTGTTGAGGAATCTGCAGCAGCTGCTGTTGTTGTTGAGGAATCTGCAGCAGCTGCTGTTGTTGTTGAGGAATCTGCAGCAGCTGCTGTTGTTGATGCTGCAGCTGCTGCTGTTGTTGAGGAATCTGCAGCAGCTGCTGTTGTTGTTGAGGAATCTGCAGCAGCTGCTGTTGTTGTTGAGGAATCTGTTGCAGCTGCTGTTGTTGTTGAGGAATCTGCAGCAGCTGCTGTTGTTGAGGAATCTGCTGCAGCTGCTGTTGTTGAGGAATCTGCAGCAGCTGCTGTTGTTGAGGAATCTGCAGCAGCTGCTGTTGTTGTTGAGGAATCTGCTGCTGCAGCTGTTGTTGTTGAGGAATCTGCTGCAGCTGCCGTTGTTGAGGAATCTGCTGCAGCTGCTGTTGTTGAGGAATCTGCTGCAGCTGCTGTTGTTGAGGAATCTGCTGCAGCTGCTGTTGTTGAGGAATCTGCTGCAGCTGCTGTTGTTGTTGAGGAATCTGCTGCAGCTGCTGTTGTTGAGGAATCTGCTGCAGCTGCTGTTGTCGAGGCTGCTGCAGCTGCTGTTGTTGATGCTGCTGCAGCTGCTGTTGAGGCTGCAATGGTTGCTGAGAGCTCATGACTTCCTGGCTATTGCATGGGTTCCCCAAACAACCTAAGAATGTTCATAAGCCAGTGATAGAAATTACAAAAGGGTGTGAACCTTTCAACCTTTTACAGTCAATGTAATTATTAAGAGAAATCTTGCTATAGCACGATTTCCTCATTGGTGGCATTGATTTAATAAAGACTTATTACAAAGACATGGAACAAACAGCCATAACAATAGTAAGAGTGCGTGCCAGGGAACTGAATTCATTCTTTAGGTACGTAGGTATACCATAGTTAGTTCAGATAAAGCTCATTAGGAATGCAGTTGAGTTGGTTAGGAGGAGATGGTTAACTTGAGACTCTGAGGAGGATCAGTGAACTAGTTTAATCCCTGAATTATACAAGAGTTAAGTGCAAGAGGGTGCATGGGAGCTAGTTGCTAGATGGATATCATAGTTGAAGGTTCAAGGAGAAAAGGAAGTGATTTGACAAAATAGCTTAAAAAATCGATCTGTGCTCACTGGAGTGAGTGACAGAGTGAGCATTTTTTTGTCCATCCATCCGTATAGTCACGGACGGATGGACATGACTAGCACAATAGCGCCATTTTTCCATAAATGAGAAAATGCGCAAAAAAGAAGCTCACCACCAGCACTGAGGAAGGCAGTTTATTGGGAGCAAAACAAGCTTGGATAAAAAACACAAATTTGATGACTGCGTACTATAATTTGATGACTGCATACTATAATTTGATCACTAAGATTTGATTGTATAGCATCAAGACCTATTTCAGGCATTATATATATATATATATATATATATATATATGATACATGAACTAAAAAAAAGTTGAAGCTTCTGATGCAGCAGCACAATCCAACAATACCATTCCATGCAACATGGATCAGGAAAGCTAAGCCCATAACTTACAGATTTTGAGTGAACTTAGTGTGCTGACTCACTTATAAAATAAGCAAATGATGAGTGATCTCAAGTTTTACTGGTACTAGAGTGTTTAGGGATACACTGAGCTTGCTTACTTGCTTGAACATGCTACTCCAACATCTAACACTCAACATTTTAGACCAACCCAACCTGAGAAAATTACAATTAATTCAATGCAAAACTAACCAATTTTACAAACTAGTTGAGCTCTATCAGTTGATTTGGCAAAAAAATGCTTATTGTGAAATTAGTAGTGTATATTTAAAAAATCACATAAGAGCAGTTCTCTCACTGCTGACATCATCACTAATGGTTTGAACTCACTGAGGGGCAAAATTCAATCAGGTGTTATTTCAATTCCAAAATTAATCAGAATTGTTAGAAAGAAGTAATAAATAAAAAGAAGTACTGGTAAAAAATTTGTTATCAAGGAACTGCTTAGGCCAACTTTAAAATTCACATTGATATGGTAATCTCAACACGCACAAAGTTGAATAAAATTATTGGTATTACACCTTGCAGATAATGACTCATCAGATCCAGTGAAAAACATGCCATACAAGAAGATAAAAAACTAAACTTAAGCAAATATGGCATACCAAAGCCATCCGCAACTGGGATCCAAGGACCAACAGCTCCTGCTCCTATATTGCCTTTTGAGTTGTGCACATCCTGGAAGATGGAAACTAATCAAGTGAAATGAATTATCAGTAACTTTCAGTTGAAAAAGGCCTGAAAAAAACATATGAGAAAATGTGTTACATAACAGGCATAAATACTTACCATCATAACAAAATGTATACATAGATAAGAATAAATTAGACCATCGGCAAGATTCAGGTATAATTGTAAGTGTTCAGGACAATATTTGCATAAGTTTTCAAGATTGAAATTATTTATATGATTCAACCCTAAGGTATTGGAGCACAAAATTTTCTGCTATATTTAACAACTAATGCAACAAATTTTTCTTAGATTATAAATCAATATCAATGAAATGCAGAGTAATTCATAAGCAGACAATTTACAACATTCGGCAACTTACAATAAATAACAAAAATCTAAATCGCCCACCACAGCCATTCTAAGAACAGAATGAAGATTATCTCACAGGCAGGCTAGTTCATATCTGGTACCTTTAAAAGCCCCACCCAAAACAGTACATCACCTCCCATCTTCTGTTTGATGCTGTATCCCCATGCCCCTGTTGCTATCACCTGGTCATAATTCTATGCATGACATTGCCCGAACAGGTGCTTAATGATGGAAATATGATCACAAAAAATCATTACTCTGGCACAAAAATGGAAAAAAATGTCACTGCAGTATATTCTCAATTTATATGAGTGTATTAATGCTACTGAATCTGATTGAAGGTGGATAATATTCTCTCATATTTGTATGTTCAATTTCAGACAATATATATGGCTTGAACATCATAAGAGGATTTTATAAATTCTTTATGTGTGATTTATGCCTTCAGTGATTAGAATAGGGTAAAATGCTGAATAAATATATCTTAGAATTACCCATTATTTCTTGAACTAGCCTTAGAAATTTGAATTTATATAAATATATATTTCTATCTTTACCCACCAAAGGGTTAACTATATCCAGTACATCTAAGAAACAATAGTTCACCTGAGATGCATTGACTACATTCTGCGAGCCACAGTCTAGCTGAGTTGACAAGTTCTCAGATCCAGCAGATGTGCTGGGCATTCCAATGATGTCCTCATCAAAAAATGTACCACTAGACAACTTGGCCAGAAAGTCATCAAAAGCAGCAATTTCTACTGCTGAGAGCGAGTCACTGTCTGGGAGGACGGATGTAGTGTTTTGTTGATCCATTAAGCACAGTAGAAGATGCTTCTGCTGTGTCATCAAAGTCCTCACAGTCTCAAGAAAAACCACTTTCTAGAGAAAAGTTAACTAGCCATTTACCGATGGTATCTTTCTCACCTCCTGCAACACTTCCACCTGTCATTCCTGTATCATTTAAAACTGTTCAGACAATAGCAAAATGGTGATTACAATAGTTACAACTATCATACCTCATTAATATTCAAATTATTGAGTTAAAGAAACAAAAACAACTGAAGCATATTGATGGGTATGTTGGCATTGGTTTGGGCCCTTTGGGGTATGTTGTTCTTCAAATGTAGGGTCCATGAACAGCCATTGTAAACAATTGATTTATGATAACCCCATAATAAATTCACACAGCCAAATAATGTGTTCACCTACATAACAATACCAATGGCCTCTCTCAGACAACTTCAACTATTGCCCAGACCTGTGCTTGGCTCTGCTGTTGTCTTTTTTCCTTCTCTTTCAAAATCAGTCATTACTTTGAGACAGTACCTCTAGAAACATTAAGCACTCAGAAAGTTTTGGTAACACTAGCACCTGTCATATGGCCATTAACAATTTCAAATTTAGCCTCTCTGAAAGACAGAGAGGTTTGCCATTTATAGGTATTAGGTTATAGGTTAGGCTATACTTATAGAGCTAAAAAGTAAAAAAATATTGGTGCAAGGATAAAATATCAATTAGCAATAATGAATAAAAAAACATAAAAATATGTCACATTTTCATTGTCTATAAAAAGTTCAAAAATGTTGATATTAAAATATCAGGTGTTTCCCTTATTCTGTCCAACCCCTGTTTTGGCTGTATACATATAATATACCTATACATCATTACATGGTTGTAATGAGCTGGCATGGTAAGTGCAGTATCTGGGCACTATCTGCCAAGTGCCGAGTGGTGACTTATGTCAGTTATCTGTCATCGAAAGATGGCCAGCAGAATTTCACATTTTATTTTTAATGATCATGCACCAAACGTCAATCAGGGCACTCACCCAAACATAGTGACAAACCTGAGATTTTTTAGAATCAGTTCATTTCTAATTTCTTTTCTTACTCAAAATTTAAACTAATTTTTTTATGTATGATAATGCTTGTATCCCAGTGTGCAGAAGATGGAAGCAGCATTGCCAATACATTGGTTTTTAAGCCCAAAGCGTCGGCGACCATTTTCAAGATGCGTCGCCGGGTAATTTTTATTGAAAAGCCATTTACGCTGAGTAATGAAAAACTATTTACAAGCCACGAACTTATTTACAAGGTTGCATGCATGTGTTACCCCAAATAACTAATTTTACCATAAAAACACTCCTATTGTACAACAAGTGTCAACTGAACATGTGATGATGCAGTCTGACCACTCTAATGTGACCGCAACTACATTTTGTTTACATTTTTTGGCGGGAACTCATCGCAACCAATTTCCGGACAAGTTTTACTGCATCCTGATCCATCCAACATACCGGAAACCTTACAGTTTTTCTAAATAGTGTGCCAAAGACTGACAAATATATTAAATGCAAGAATTACAATCTAAATGTGTCGGCAAGATCTTCTGAAGGCGTAAATTTTGCTACTGAAGCGTTGCCAAAGATCTTGCAATATCCATCCACTCTCTGCACAGTGGCTTGCATGGTGGCAGGGAATTATTGTGAGTACTTATTGGTCCACCGCCGTGCGTCGGTCTCAACCCTTCGCAAGGCCCGATGCCCTTGGCCCTTGGGCCCCTCTTGCAAGTTGTAATGGTCTAAACTCAACAGTTCGACCCCTGGCCCCATCCCCATGGTCTCATCACAACTCCCTTTAGAAATATGTGGAGTTTCGAAATTGATAGTAATAAATCAATAAATATTTGAACTGGGAAATTCCTTAGTTACTTACATTGGTTTCACAATGATATCAATGACGTAAAAAATTACAATGACATCGGTTAAGCCTCACTGCCTCAGAGGCTCAACCATGATTCTAGCTTTGCTAAGTCCTTACACTCTTACCTCGTAATTCATGATGTTAGAACTTCGATATTCAAATGTTGAATATCTGTCAAGTGTCAATATCACAATCAAAATGCAAGAAATACTGGCTAAATACATTTTAATTTAGAAATTAACGTCAATCGAAAATTCGAAATTGCTGCTGTCAGGGCTATGTCAGTTCTTGCGAACCGATTGTTGCATCCAGTCGCTTATATTGAAAATAAAATGATTTAAGCAAGTATTTCTTGCATCAGAGATAATTAAAAGTTTGCTAATGTTAACAGCATTATAATACATGCAGAAACGTACATTTTTTTATAGATATTAAAAATTTAGGCTCTATGACTTGTATACTATGTCTATCACAGTCTATAGGATTTTGAATCGCTACATGCATTCAAATTCAAATTAGGTCCACCCACACCCCACGGCCAGTGTAGCTGTCAGCTCACCTTCTTCAGAAGTGTGAAAGCTTTTGCCGGTGAAGGTGTGTTTTACGATCGGTCCATAAAGAAGTGTTGATTGGTTCAAAATGACATAAGAACAGGTTCTTTTGAATAACCTATGGATTGGCACCATGGTGGCTTGTATCTATGATACTTCACTGGGCTACTTATAGGACTCAAAATTAAACTTAAGGAAGAGTCTCCAGAACTATCTGCTAATTCTGCTTTGCCACTATGCACCCAAGGGACAGGGCCTAACAGTCAACACCTTAGGCTTAGTCTACACCAACAGGCCTGCACTCAATATAACACCCTAATTGAACCAATTAGTTGATTGTCTGTTCCTATCCAATATCCATGAATGGCCCATGATAGATATTTGTTCACAATCCACTGTGCAGAGAGTGAACGAAGATTTAAAGACCTACGGCGACGCATTATCGGCAAAATTTTCGCCTTCAGAAGATCTTGCCGAAACATTTAGATTGAAATTCTTGCATTTTAATATATTTCTCAGTCTTCAGCCAACTATTTAGAAAAAAAGTAAGGTTTCCGGTACGTTGGATGGATTACAATGCAGCGAAGCTTGTCCGGAAATCAGTTGCGATGAGTTCCCGCAAAAAAATGTAAACAACATTTTTTCGATTGCGTAGTTTCGGTCGCATTAGAGCAGTCAGACTGCTTTATTACTTGTTCAGTTGACACTTGCTGTACAACCGGACTGTTTTTAGGGTAAAATTAGTTATTTGGTGTAACATGTGCATGCAACCTTGTAATAAGTTCGTGGCTTGTAAATAGTTCGTCATTACTCAGCGTAAATGGCTTTTCATTAAAAATTACCCGGCAACACATCTTTAAAATGGCCGGCGACGCTTTGGGCTTAAAAATCCATATATTGCCGACGCTGCATCCACCCTCTGCATAGTGGTTCACAATCACAAGTAGAAGTTTAGAACCAACCAAGTTGTTACAGAATATAAGTAAAACAAGTGGTTTTGGGGGCTACAGCCAAAAACAAGTGGTTTTGGGGGCTACAGGCCTACAGCCAGAGCCCAGAGGTTGGTTGTTTATGTTGATTATCTGCATTCTGTAACCTATACCTATAGTATGTATCAATAGTTGATACATCCAGATCCAGTCATGCTTTATTATTTGTTTTGGAGATTACAATCCACGCCATCAATAGCTGCAACTTGCAATGAGTAATAGTGTATGGCATAATGGCATTAAGGTGCTCTGGTTACCAGTTACCACAACAGTCAACAAGGGCTCACATCGTTGCCGGGTCTAAAATGTCTCATGCCGCAGGTGAGATAAACCTGTTATCTACTTCTAACTAACTGGCAACAACCCTACTCTGAATGAAGGAAAATGAAAGACTGGTTCTAATGCAAAATGAATTAAAATATGGGACAGTAAATAAACACACAACTNGTAACTGTCTCTTATACACATCTAGATGTGTATAAGAGACAGGTAGGAATCCAAATACTTAAGAGTGATAATTCAAGTTTGCAAATTATACTTTGGTCATCTACACTGAAAAAGATAAAAATATTGAATTTAATTTAAATTGAGTTGGATTGAGAACTGAAGAAATATGATTACAGATAAAGAAAGACATGAAGGTTGGGCTACACCGTAGCCTAATTTAACCTCCGGTAACAACATCATGTCACATGGGCTCATTATCATGTCAGATCATGGAACTTATGACTTAAGTTAAGCACTGGCTTAAGCACTACAGAATATAAGTAAAACAAGTGGTTTTGGGGGCTACAGCCAAAAACAAGTGGTTTTGGGGGGCGGGGGCTACAGGCCTACAGCCAGAGCCCAGAGGTTGGTTGTTTATGTTGATTATCTGCATTCTGTAACCTATACCTATAGTATGTAATGTATCAATAGTTGATACATCCAGATCCAGTCATGCTTTATTATTTGTTTTGGAGATTACAATCCACGCCATCAATAGCTGCAACTTGCAATGAGTAATAGTGTATGGCATAATGGCATTAAGGTGCTCTGGTTACCAGTTACCACAACAGTCAACAAGGGCTCACATCATGTCACATGGGCTCATTATCATGTCAGATCATGGAACTTATGACTTAAGTTAAGCACTGGCTATTGTATTGGTAGCAGCGCCAGCAGGTGGCTAGCAGGTGATGGTTTTGAATAGACTAATTAGTAATTAGAGTCTGATATAAAAAGAAGACCTCTGCACCTGCAATGTACTGAATGTCGTGAAAATATTTTAAACATATGCTGCTAAGACCAACAATTAAACAGCAACAAAATAATGGAAGTTTTGGAAATGTTTCAAACATCTGCCATAACACATCATACGTGAAGCCAACACGGCAACACCTAGTGACACGGACACCTACTGGCTACTAAGGTTTACGATCGCGCGATGTTGTGGAAATGTTTTAAATACATAGTTACATGCTACTAACTACGCTAAGACGGTTAGGAGTTTCAGGAATACAGTTTATGCTACTGTCACTGGAATTGCTGGCTATGAAGGTTTCAAAGGCACAGAAGCAGGCAAATGAGCACTGCCGGCGTCAACGTCTGAGTCTGACATCGACGCGTCACGCGCCTACCCCTACGCTGCGCGCATCTTTGTAATTAGGAGCTCGAGCTCTGCGGCTCAACTTCTGCTCCTCACACACGTGACTTACCTATTCTGGCTATTCATAATACAGCTTATGATAAATATGTGTGTGATACGATTTTAGCTACTATCTTGGTGGTCACAAATCACAATTATCCTCGTCAAATTGCATAGATGCTGCGACTCGAGCCACGAGCCCTGCGTCCGTCTTCCTCACAGCTGATCGCCGCCGTCTCCGGAATGTTTCGAACATTAGACGAGATTTTCTTTGGGACGAGATCTGAACGAGATTTCGATGAATCTAGAATATTCTGTTTTAATTATGATGCAATTTGCATGAAAATAAATAAGCTTTGAGCTTGGCGCTCAATATTCTTTAATATTCTGTTTTAATTGTTTTTAACCAGTCATTGTTTTCAGTATTAAGTGCTATGCAGATAAGACGCTTCGAAAACGTGAACGTTTGAACTCTGCGAGGCGACTATGATAAACTCCGTGAAGCGTTGAATGCGGCGAATATTTCGGACTGTATTAAGGACGAAATATTCGAGGAGATGGCAAGTCAGAGGAGATGGAGGACAAGTAATTAGTAGGAATGATGTCCGTAGATCAAGTCCTGTAAATAATGTTCGAAGTAACCTCGTACATCAAAGTGAAAGTGTAAAACAGGAGCTCAACTGCAGCACTGGATGGGATGGCTGTGTTGTACTTAACGAAAAGGTTCATCAACACCTGCTCGCCCAAGAAGGCAACGTCAGTCAATTCCTCCTTCGAGCTGCTTTCCAGCCTGGTCTTCACCAAATTCTGTGCCTTGGACTTCAGTGACCAGTGGCTCCTCCTGCTCTCCATGGGCTATGCCAGCATTGCGTCCACCAGAGGACTGCAGTACAGGACGTCTTGTGTATGCCAGTAACACAAGACGTGATTGGCTGACGAACATTTGATGACGTAGTCAGCCATCAGTGTGGGCGTGGCACACGGCTTACGATACTTAGCATTAAATCAGAGATTTTAAAACATATTTTTAGCGGACTGCCAATTAGCGGAACTAAATTTAGCGGAAGCTAATTGGTCCGCTAAAGGTTTTCAAAGTTAGCTGAACAGCTAATCCGATAAGGAAAAAGTTAGCTTCGCTAATTAGCGGTTAGCGGATTAGCGGAACTGTGCCCACCACTGACCATATCGAACCCGGAGGAAGTCTGGTTGCTACTTCAAACTATCGACAGTCATGAAAAGATCCGGTAAAATGACACGATTTTAGATCTGTGAACAAGGCACGAAAAGGAAAAGAAGAAGAATCGGCGACAGGCCACATCAGGCCTACATTTCAGCCCCGAGATCACTATGTTATGGAAAAATATATGTTCAGACTTGAAATGACTAGCACCATATCGAGCCCGATGGAAGTCTAGTAGCTATTTTAAACTATCGTCAGTCTTGAGAAGATCCGGTCGAATGACACGATTTCTGATCTTCTGTGAAAGAGTCACGAAAAGTACAAGAATCGGCGACAGGCCGCATCAGGCCTACTCTTCAGTGCCGATATCACTATGTTATGTTATATTAATAATGATACAATTTGCATGAAATAAATGAGCGTTAGGCTCGGCGCTCAATATTATTTAATATTCTGTTTTAATAATGATACAATTTGCAGAAAAATAAATAACCTTTAGGCTTGGCGCTCAATATTCTCTGGTGGAGTATATTCTTATTAATCAACGCTGATTGAAGAAGCTGTAATACCTCCGACAGAGAGTTTTGACCCTCTGAGGAGTTTCTTTAAGGTAAATAGTTTTGGTACTTTGGGACATATATAATTTATAGCAAACGTTTCAGAAACAAAATTTAAGAGAAATTCAAATTGTATAATACAATACGGCAGAATAATACAGGCAATGTGAAAGTGTTCGAAGAAACCAATGCTGACTACTGTGCGAACCCGTTTTCTTTCTGATACCGAACACGATATTATATTTGAAAAGCATGCAATCAATCGTACTTTGTATTAAATTGCGCACGTTGTAGGGTGGTCGGAAAACAAGATGCGAAGAAAAAAGTGGGTATGTGAGAGAAGTCTAAGGTAAAAGAAGCCTTAGCGTTTTTTAGGATAGAAAAGTCGAGCAAAGAGAAGAAAAGAGGGTCGTGGAGTACCGAGCTTCCCAGGACCTTAAAAATGAAGAGAGAAGGTACATTAGCAGCTCCGGTGCTCATGCTGCCAGTGGCTGGGCTTCTGCCATTTCGTAAGATCTGCAACGCCCTCTTCCCAGAAACGTCGCACGGTGTAGACGAGGCAGAGATACCGTCCATGTAGAGACCGTCTCATGCAGTAGACGAGGCAGAGACCGAGGGCACGTGAAACCGTGAAGCGATCCGTTAGATAACTAGCTAGCATTTGCGCTAAATGAGACTGCTCTCCTTCTGAGATTAACCTAAGCTTTTAGTTAATGGTTTTTTAATTAATGATTAGAATAACGACGCTGGCTCTTGCTCATGATTTGACACAATTGAACAAATCCTGGTCAACCACAAAAAAGTACCTGTGAACATTTATACAAATATACAATATTGCCTCATGTTGTCTACTCATTCAAAGTTTTACCAGGACCTAGTTCAATAGAAACAAACAATAAGTTCGTAAGTAAAATGTAATTAAGAATCATAAATTTGCACACTCGTCTAACGATGATGTACAATTAGCTGTACAAATTATCTTATTGATAAGTACCTATATACGAGCTGCTGCAGCGTAACAAAAAGCTTAATAAATACAGCTGCTTTGTAAAGTAGTCTCAGAACAGACATAGCAGGAATACATGACGTCGTCACGTAGACACGGAATGTAGAACATAATCAACGTTACAAATTGTAATTGGCACGTCTGCCCTGCTCCTGAATCTATGACGTCCAGCATCTGCTAACGTCCAGCAATCTATGAAGAAAAAAGGAAGACACAAACCCAGGGAAGCAGCGACAACGTAAACTACATCTATGGTCAGAACATTGTACTATGAGGGTTTGAGCTCCAGCAATCACTTCTTTCTATGTACAAATTTATACAAATACATACATTATGATTCTTTCTCCGTCATACGATTCAGAACTTATATGCAAGGCCTGTCACAGGCACGATGCGAAACATCAGTCATAAAACATGTACATGACTACAGGCAAAAATTTTCAAATTCAAACGTCAAAGTTGGTATCCTTATAAAAGCCATCTCTTCAAGCGGAACAGCATCGTGGCATCAACACGCGGGTGAACGTGACGACTGCAGGGGCCAATGCAACAGAGTAGCAAATCCACACGCGGGGTGGCAGGGATTTGGCATTGTTGGAACCTGTCGTCGACCAGGTGAGACATATCAGGTCGACGTGCTGCAGGTTATCCTGCGAGCCAGACGTACAGGTCCAATTGCTGCAGGCTATCCTGTACGTCAGACGTACAGGTCGAGATGCTGCAGGTTATCCTGCAGGCCAGACGTACAGGTCCAATTGCTGCAGGCTATCCTGTAGGTCAGACGTACAGGTACAGCCACGTCACCTGTTGTCAGTCGTTACAGCCACGTCACCTGTTGTCAGTCGTCACAGCCACGTCACCTGTTGTCAGTCGTCGCAGTCAATTTACCTGTCGTCAGTCGTTACAGGCACGACTACAGTCCATGGTACATTTGTGATAGCGATAAGGAGGCAGGGTTAAGTAGGCTGACCGCTTGTGTAATCTAACAGGTCGGAGGTTAGGTTAGGATTGTCCAAACGATATCGGGAGTGAAGCAGCTGTATGAACTACTCCCTTACACGTACCGTGCAGAGTAACGGCCAATGTCAATACAACACTAACTATCCCCTACTAATTTCAATAAAACTTAAATCGATTTGGAACTGATTTACAGCTGGTCAGGGCAGTTGATGGGCTGGGCGAGCCGCACGCCACCCAGCAGCGCCTCCTCCATCTCTCCGGCGTCCACCTCCGCATAGGGCTGCTGTCCCAGGGTCATGACCTCCCACACTGTCACGCCCCAAGCCCACTGCAACGTAGGGATAACATATTAGTACCACACGCCCACTGCCACGTAGGGATAAAATATCACCACCACACGCCCACTGCCACGTAGGCAGAAAACATTCTACCTCTCCCGCGCCCACTGCAAGGTAGGCACAAAATATTACCTCCCACAGGGCCAAGTAATCAGGAGATACAACATTCCACATAATCATAACGCATCCTAATCTGAAATTTTAGTCAGCTCCGGCAGCCATCCATCATCCGTCGGCTGGTGGGTCATCTCTGCCACTAAGGCACCGGGTTATATGCTCTTAGCTGGGAAAGCTGATGTACGATGCCGTTGTTTGCTTCTTACTGATTTAGTGGAACAGATGGGCTGTCAGAATTGAGCCTCCTCATATGGACAATCAGGGGTTACAGAAGAATTGCCATTTAAATCGTCCGACGTCAAGTAGCGGTGTTCTGTTCCACCTTTAATTTAGCATAACCGTTCCCAAACTTTTGCAGGCTGACGCCCCCTTGGCTCCCCAGTGAATTCCTAGTAACACCCCCCCCCCTATCCCCCCACAGACACATAATATTCACATAGCGCCTCCCCACACTCACAATAACCCTGATTTCAAATATTTTCAAAAATTTACACCAGAAACTCAGAAGAGGTTTAAAAAACCCAGATCTGGGTGGAAAACCCCATCGCTGGAGACCGCGTGCTGCACGTGTTGTGTACAAATTGTCAAACAAACGTTCGAACTTCTGACTTCGACTTCGGACTACCGCCCCCCTACAGCCCCCTGCTTCCTCACCGCCCCCATACCTTTCCACCGCCCACCAGGGGGGGCTGGAACGCCCATTTTGGGAACCATTGATTCAACACATAAAACTTTTTGCGGTTTGAAGTCAGGCCACTCATCGACACAAACATTTTTTGAAACACCCAGCCACCCACTGCAACCATCCGGCCACTTACCACGTCGGACTGTGGCGAGAAGGCGTGTCGCTGGAGAGCCTCGATGGCAAGCCACTTCACTGGTCTGTTGTTGTTGTCGCCCAGGCAGTCGTAGTCACCGGGGAACAGGTCCCGGGACAGCGCACAGTCGCACAGCTGCACTCGAAGTCCCGTGTCCAGCCTAAGGTACACAGCCTGCCTTAATATTGCCTGCAATGCACAGCCTGCCTTAACATTGCCTGCTGTGCACAACCCGCCTTAATATTGCCTGCAATGCACAGCCTGTCAGACATTGCCTACAGTGGATAGCCAATGAATGCATGCTGCTCTTATCGACGCACACATAAACCCTACAAAATTTACACAACTATCAGACGAGCCCAGCGATGAACGAGATTGCTAGCTAGGGTTCAGAATTCTGATATCAAGTGATAATTTTTGCCATCATTATACTCGCAGTAATGTTATTAAAATATCCCCATCCAAACCTCAATTTAAGGAAAACCTGCCACAACAGCACAACATACATTAACATTTCGTCTGCGCCATGGTGGCTCCAGCAGTGAAGTTTTTCCTGCAGCATGAAGCTATAGCCAGAAAGTACTTTTTGCAACATTAAATTTTAACCACAACATTACTTTTGAAGCATTAAGCTGTAGAAATAATGCCCCTTTTTAGCATGCCGTCTTCAACCTTATTTGGTGAAGTTTTTAGCATACCGTCTCCAACATTATTTGGCGAAGTTTTTTGGCGTCTCCAACTAGCATACCGAACTGTTCCATCGCACATGATACTTAACCTGAGTCCCCTGGTCCCTAATCTCTTGCAGCCCAAGTCAGGACCCACCAACAGTTCCTGGCAGCGACATCTGCATGCAGGATGCGTGCCGCGTGCAGGAAGGACAGCGCCTGAAGCAGCTGCAGCGCCATCTGAACCACCTGCCGCGTCACCAGGGGACTGCAGCTCTGCAGGAATCTGAAAAAAATGATGTGGGGGTAAATATTTCGGGATACTCGAGGCAAGAAGTTACTGTAGGTTAATTATACATCACCCTGCTAGAACAGCATATGAAATCATGAAATTCAGCGAGTGTCGTATGGTGGTACCGTAATTCCCCGGTTTTTGGGAAAAAATACACATAACTTCATGCGACCTTTGAGGCTAAATTCCAACTACGGATTAAATTTACATTATTTGATAAACAAAAGCAATAGTTGAAACAGTGTAGTTCTGCAGTGCACCACACGTTTCCCTTGAACAGCGCATCAGTTCCCTACATTCCTCAAGCATAGCCCATCTTCCCTCACCCACACATAAGGCACATTCCCCTCCTAAAAGCAACGGCCTCTCTTTTCTCACACGCCAGAAAGAGCAACTGCCCTCATGCCTTCAAATAAGGCACTTTTTTTTAGACCCTCATTACGGCGCTACTGCTTCCCTCATGTCTCAGAAGGGCACCTTTTCATGTTGCCGTGCAGAGGGGCGCGATATAGCAGCATGGGAGGGTCTGAGGGCTGGTGCCACACGAGCGCCATCACCTGCAGCAGGTGAGGGTGTTCCAACCCAACCATCTGCAACGCCTCCTGCAGCACCACCTGTCGCTGTCTGTTGCTGCTACCACCTGCAACCATGATTTAGAGAACTTACGAAGAAATAATACGAAGAAATGTTAAAATGAGATAGATATGTGAAGATGTTACCAGACCAGTCAAACATAAGGAAAGAAGAATGGAACATAGGCGAAATACAAAAAAGATAACACATGGAGTCAGTGGAAAGATGGCGTGGACAACAGCCGAACAAGACGATTGGAAATGAACGTTGGAATAAACCTTTTTCAAAAAAACCGAATGAATGATTAATGCCTCACAATAAGTGAGGTGACCAGGTAAGTAGCCCTCACATTAAGGAACGTCCGGGTAGACAGGCTGCCATTTCTAGCATGCATCAACCAATTTCATGTAAGAATCCTTGTGTGAGCCCAGTCCATTTCAATTTTATTCAGTTGATTTAACTTAAAACCTCCCCTTTAAAGTTAACCTAACACGATCGACTTGACATTAATACCGCCCAACCCTCCTTGAATTATAACCTCCTAATATTATAACCCACCCTCACCCGCCAGGGTCTTGACTAAGACTCTCTCAGGACTCGGGTGGCGGGTGCTGGTGTAAGTTGCCGTCAGGAGGCGGCCAAAGGTTCCTTCCTGCACCACCTGAACCTCCTGAACCTGACCGTCTGCCACCTGGACTTGTTTCATGCGCCTCATCACGTCACGACCTGCATTACACACACCATTACACCCCTGTACTAGAGACTCTTCATGCAAGACACTCTTTCATATATTATGCGTTCCATAGAACACGTTCTGCAGGACACGCTTCAAATGGAACGCTGCTCACAGTAGCACTAACTCAATCTTAGGGTCTGCTAAATTGTAATAGTCATGAATAAATATGCAGCAAATAGGTATTATTTTTAGTTTTTAATATAACACGGAACAGGCAATAAGAAACGGTCAAAATTAGGAATGGGGCATTCCAGCATCAGGTCGTATAACAAATCATCAATCATCATGGCACAGAAGACACATTCTCTATTTTTGCTACTACATCGAATAAGACAAGCAAAGAGATGAAGGCTATGAATATACTTCAAGAAAAGCAAGATACTAAACACAAACGTCGATTAAACTCACTCTCACAGTCACTGCTCCCTAGGACATCCCCGGGGGAGGTGTGGAGGAGGGAAGACTTGAGATCCTGGGTCATCCAGCTGGAGGGGGCAGAGGCTAAGGAGGCCTCCCTGCGGACGGCAGCCCAGCCGCCAGGGGCGGAGGGACCCGTGGAGGTGGAGGGAGCAACGAAGGAATGCTGGGAGGAGTGGGGCAAAGAGGGAGCAGGGCAGTTCATCGGGTTGGTGGGGGTGGGGAGGCAAGGGGAGGAACACGAGGGCTGCTGGTCAGTGGAGACTTCCCCCATACACCTGCACGGTTACCATACGCATACTTTCACTCAGGGTTGGTGATTTTTTTTTATTTTTTTTTAAATAAAAAAAAATAAAAAATCAATGATTTTTTTTTCATTTTTTTTCATGATTTTATTTATTTATTTGATTTTTCAGCTTTTTTGTCTTTTTGAAGTGTTATTTTTTTATGTTGCAATTAGCCTACTAACAATAACAGTATATGGATCATAATGGATGGCTAAAAGGGCACTTATTGCCTTCAATAATGGCCAACAGGCCAAGGTGGTGTTTAAATAAACTAGGGGCGCTCGCATATGCATAAGAGGGTATCTTTGTACCTAAAAAAAGAACCGATTTTAAAATGGTTGACCAATATAACACGTAACATTTGCGCCCCCCTCATTCAGCTGTGCGGGCTCACGCCGAGCAGTGCGATGTTCCAGTGTCTGACAGTGACTTCAAAGTTTTAGCTTCCAGTTCCGGTGTTACTGATTTGCGCATTTTAGAATCATTGTATATTTTTAAACAGAGGCCTAGTTTGAATTTAGCTTATAGCTCTTACCCGCTTGAAATTGTAAATAGATAGGTTTTACAGCTTAGGTTTTTTGTTGCAATCATGACTGTACTAATTACTGATTTATCTGTGTTCTAGAATTTTCGAACTGACAATGGAGCTGGACTCCGAAACGTTTTCTTTAAAGATACTATGAATTTTTGTGGAGTTTTCTTTGCTTTTAAGTTTTAGCTGTACAATGTATTGCACACTTGATGCCTCTGTATCAAAAACATTCAATTTATTGGAACCTAATACACACTAAAGGCAACAAGTTTATATACCAATTTGTCATTCATAGTACATTTATACTAAACCATGAATAACAATACCTCAATATAAATTAAAGACTGCCACTCAATATATTTAAATATATGAAAAAAAAATCGTATAAATCAAAAATCATGATTTTTTTATAAAAAATCAAGTGATTTAATCACATGATTTAATCATTTTGATTTAATCATTGCCAACCCTGCTTTCACTTGAGATACTCGTGAAGGTAACCAGGATGCACAAGGCGGTATATAAAATGTTCCTGAAGCTTATGAACCGGCATCACAGAGACTCAAAACGTTATAGCTGCACAAGCATTCATTTCACTGCCTTCGTCTAGGGCTCAAAACGAGGTTATTATGGCTGGCAGAGGAGTGAAAGAGAGGGGGAGATTGGAAGGGAAGGGCATGTACATAAAGAGAAGATGGAGAAATGAAGGATAAGGTGGGTGAGGCTCGGTAGGAGTAGGGAGGTAAGGATAGATAAGTGAGGCTGACTAGCGTGTATGACGACCATGCTTGTTGTGGTAATGAGGAGGGGGCTAGAATGGGAAGGACATGTCCATACAGAGAAGAAGGAAGGAAAAGGAGAGCAAGGTTTGGGTTTAGTAGGAGAGTATAACAGACAGGCTGACCTGCGTGAGCGACGACCATGCTTGGTGTGGCGGGTACGGTGGTTGTGGGCAGCGAGGGCAGCGACGAGCAGCAAGAAGGCAGCGAGGGCGGCAACCGCCACGTACACGACGACCCCGCCCCCTCGCGGTACGCTGCTCCCCGTTGTCACGTTCTCACCCGCGTCTGTAAAAATGACATCTATGACAAGTGGCGTCTGTAACACGAGTGTCATGTAATTAAATTTGTTGATGACACAGCACATTTATATAATAGGTTGTCTGAAAAATGTGGTATATTCAATCAAAATAGCCAAATAAGCAGAAACACCCAAGCAGGTCTGAATATAAATGAAAGTGAATTTCACAGCCTTGTTCATAAAGATACTCATAAACTAAAGCCTGTTTATGGTCTTTGATCAATTTTAGTTTTGCTTTGGGCAGCATGTCTTGGGTGTGATGCTCACTTCGGTAGCATATTTTCCGTCTGTGGATGGTGAGGTTGGTGAGATGATGAAGGGAAGCTCGCAATGGCACTTGTATGTTGAGCGTCACATCCACCTGGAACAAAAAGATTATACAAATACTTGGATCTCAAGAATTATATTGAACATGGAAATCCAAAATTTTCTGTATAAAATCATGAAAAAAGGAAAAATTATCCAGTTCATGTTCAAATGGTGTGTGAGGCTGAGATCCAAATCCTAATTTGAAACAGATTAGTTAGTTACACTAAGTCATAGCAAGCTGGCCAGGTTAACCCTATTGTAATGGCATTGTCTTGCTGGAGTGTTCATTTATTCATTTATTGAAGAAAAGTGGTTACCCCAATGGCTTGAGGAATAGCTCCACATTAAATGAAAAAAATTTAAATTATATACGTTCATACATACATACGCACATATATACATACATACACTTGAATGTATTGAATACATATACTCTTGAATGAATGTGCAAAGAGAGCAGGTCATAATCTGTGGGCTTGTGGAAATACAATTTAGAAGAAATGGTTTGAAATTATTATGAACTAGAATTAAAAATTTTATCTTAATGGAACATAAATGCAATGGTTATTGTAATACTCCTCACAACAATAACAAAATCCAGTGGCATAAAAATGATGTTCAAATTGCCCATGATAAACAGATCAACAGCCATATGTAAACAGCTGATGGAGCAAATGTTGCATGGAAGTGTCAGAGTTGTGTGGACAGCTATTCATTACCTGTGTAGAAAGTTTTCCTGTGCAATTGATGATGAGGTGGAAGGGCTGAGTGGAGGTAGGGACGCTGCCTGTGGTGTTCACACTGAGCTTCACTAGAGCAGCCTCAGGGTTGCCCACATGAGTCTGGGCAGCATACGGCAGCTACAAAAACAATCATTGATATTATTATTATGACTATCAATTAAATAATAAGTAATTAATAATAATGTGTCATATATCCTACACCCATATCCCATCATTACATCTATAGGTAGTTCTTATATAGACTGGAGTTATAGTTCTTCTGGACTATAAGTTATAGTCCAGAAGAACTCTGAAGAAGTCTGGAGTTTTAGTTTTTATATAGACTAGATTATTATAAATCATGACTAACCAGGATGTTGTGCCGTGCTCTCCACTGGAATGTGAGGACGCTGATGTCAGAAGGCACTGGCACAACATAGTCAAGGGCATTTTCTTTCACTTCCCCATCACGCACATACCACAACTCGGAGTTCACTCCTGCAACAAGGCACAATGTTCAAGTTACACTTGAGTCAACTCTTTATTGTTTGAGATACACTGATATCTCACCTGTATCAGATGTCACATTCCAGACTTGATTGAGCGATGGTGGTATTTATTCAAGTTTTTATAGTTTAATTGTTGTGCAAGATCATTAATTGTGGAGAATATAAAATGAGAATCTATGTACAATAAAATGGGGTGACTTGGACCATGATGTTTTGACATTTAATATGAGAAAATCCTGTCCTCAAAAAGTTCTTGCCTAAGAAAAATTGTGTTGATGGCTCTTGAAGTGCCATGAGATAACCTACAAATGCAATAAAGAGAGATATTTCATATATTTACTAGTATTTGTAATTAACTATTTGTATCACAAAAATTAAGTGCTAAAAATGGTTTAAGTCAAACTGTTTTATGGTAGGTAGTTCCCTATCTACTTGCTAATTCTCTATCTCCAAGACAGCATATTTATCTACACTTATGCCCAAAATTATTCATACCCCATCAGAAATATAATAAAATTCCAATTTTAATGAACAATAGAGATCATATACAACTTATTCTTCTAGGAAGGGTTGTCATTATTATGTACAACAAATTTAATGCTAGAAAATATGTATATAATAACTTTTGATAGTACCGTAAAATGGAGTAACTTTGACCACTTTTTTTTCAAAGTGAAGTCATTTTTTTACTAGATAAGTTAAACTTAAGTTGAAACATGAAAAATACAGGTCTATACTCTAGCTTCAATCACCATAAATTGCTGGCTCCTGCCTCTCATAGTTTTGATGTAATTTCAAAAAAGGTAATGGTCTTTGTTACCCCAGCTCTTGGGGTTTCTTTGACTAGGTGGTAAAATCAATTTTATTTTTTGGTAAAATAACTCCAAATAACTCCAGGTTTTGGTGCATTGTAGTAGAACTCTTCTAGTTACATATGCAAATGACAAATTTTAGGAAAGTGTCATAGTTTGCAAATTGGGGGCACCGCTCCCCAATGGGTGAAATGTGACCACCTAATGGCAGCCGTGATGGGGGAACATTGACCGGCTTGGAAATTCAGTTAAAATTACTACCATATATAAGACTCTGTAGAGTCTGAAACATAAAGAAAAAACATTAATAGGTGTATCAAACATAAAATACGTTATATAGGTACCTATGGTAATTTTGACTTAATTTCCAAGCCAGTCAATGTTACCCTGTCACAGCTGCCATTAGGTGGTCAGAGTTCCCCCATTGGGGGGCAGCACCCCCCATTTGCAAACTATGACACTTTCCTAAAATTAGTCATTTGCATATGTAACTACAAGAGATCTACTACAATGCATCAAAACCTGGAGTTATTTTACCAAAAAATAAAAAAATTGGAGGGGGTACTCTGACAGGCTTTAAATAATTGCTCTTTTTTGTGGGTCACATTTTTAATTTTTCAACCTATTAGATATGCAAATTTTTTAAATCTTTCTATTGTGTTACGTAGCCTCAGTATTAGGCCTTTAATGGCCATTGACAAAATTTTTCTATATCAAATGGTTTTTGAGTTTTGGGGGTTTTTGTAAAAAAAAACAAAAAGTGGTCAAAATTAGCCCGGGAGTCAAAGTAACCCCATTTTACGGTAATTACTTCGAATTTTGTGAGTAACTAACTGTTCAGAATTATTCGTACCCTCTTATTCCACATCATTTATCATAACATTTAAGAAGAACTATTAATGAAAATAGTAGTAGATGCTCAATAATTGTATTTCAAAATTTGGTGTTACTAAGCATTGTAATATTTTTCTCTGCAAAGTTTGAAAATATCATTTTTTCACAATTTAGGAAAAAGCTAAAATTTTGCTAAAAGTTTGAAGATGGCAAAGAAAAAGAGCTTAGTAATGATCTTGGAAGCAAAATTGTAAATTCCCGCAAAGAAGAGATGAGATATAAAGCAATATCTAAGAATTTTGATGTTCCTACATCTACAATACAGAGCATTATAAAAAAAATTCAAATCATTTATCACGGTGGATAACCTGGTTGGTCAAGGAAGGAAAGGAAAAATCTCCCCTAGATGCGCTAGAAACATAATACGTTCCATTTGCAACAATTATAGGATCACTAGTAAGGAAATTCTATCAAATTTGGATGCTTTTGACATGAAGGTATCAAGACAAACATTGCAAAGAACAATGCGTTGTAACAGACTCTAGGGTTGTCGACCCAGGAAAACCCCTTTAGTAACAGAAAAGCATGTGAAAGCACGCCAGAAGTTTCCTAAAATTCCTGTCAATTCCCAAACCTCATTTTTATCCAAGATTTTGTGGAGAGATGAGACTAAAATTGAATAATTCGAGCAAATGAATGTTGCTTACGCTTGTCGAAAAAAAGGTGAGGCTCATAATCCAAAGAAAACAATCCCCACAGCTAAACATGGTGGTGGGAATGTTATCTTTTGGGGGTTCATTTTCTGCCAGGGGACCTGGAAGTCTGGTCAAAGTAATCGGAATCATGTAAAAAGAATAATATTTTGATATTGTCAAAAATAACATCAAGCAGGATGCAGAAAGTTTTTTCTTGGTTCTGATTGGATTCTTCAGCAGGATAATAATTCGAAGCACACATAGAAAATAGTCAAGAAGTGGTTCGAGGATTCTCACATCAATGTCACAGAATGGTCTAGTCAAATTCCCCATCTCAATCCAATTGAGAATTTGTGGCACATACTGACAATAGAGATGAAAAAGAGACAACCTAAAAATTTGAAAGAATGGGAACAGATGCCTTGGAAGAATGGACGAAACTTAGCGTCGATACATGCAGGAACCTTGTTGACCATTACCCAAAGCGTTTACAACAAGTTATCACGAGTAAAAAGGCCATGATATTAACTATTGATTCAGGGTACGAATAAATTTGGTCATGAGTCAGTTTTATGTTTCCTTTGAATTTCTTTACAAAACTAAAAAAATAATGTTTTTTGGTTTCTAAATACATGTTATATGGTTCATAAACGGTTTACATCTGCTTTAAAGTTTTAGATAATTATTTTTTGTCTATTTCTCGTAATTTGTCGAAATGACGTTAGGGTATGAATAATTTTGGGCACAAGTGTACACATGGATTAGTATGTTTAGGATACCAAATATTTGGCTAATAGGCAGTCATACAAGTAATATTTCAGATTAAGTATACCAAGAACATCCTCTGCTCAGCTGTTGCATTAATGAATTAGATTTATAAACAGTCAAAACAGAATAATTTTTTACATGCATTGGGCTTATGAAGATTTATTTTAACATTTAAATTACTTTTCTAAATGCAACTTCATCAACAATTCTCTAATTCCTATAAGTCTGGAATAAACCTGTCTACAAACAAAAAAACATAATAGGTGCAATGTAATGGGAAAATCTCCATATGCAAGCTGAAAAACTGTGCAGACAATACAGATAATTACCAAGCAGTTTCTGGAAATCCTTGGCTTCAATGAAGAGATCAAACATGGCCTCCCCAGAGCCAAGCATAAGAGCCGTGAGTATGGCACATACACGCCACATCTTGAGCCCTGTCACAAGACACAGGCAGCCTGCCAACACATTCTGTGCCCAGCAGCAATATATAGGAGAGTAAAAATGTAAATAATCTGCAACAAAATAAAGTAACATGATATATAGTGAATGAAATAAAATTGTATTTTATTTTACTTACATTTATAGATAGCAATTTTTTGGAAGTCAAGGTCTTCAAATTAGGACCAAGGCAAATTAATTTTTGAGCCTTTCATCATTGAAGATGCTGGCATTCAAATATATGTGTTACATATATTGGAATTTAAATCTTGCAAAGCCATAGAAGGCAAATAAAAAATTGCCCTGCTTGGTGTCAGCAGTTGGCACAAGTATTTGTATCATTTGATCTTGTTTTTTCATCACTTTGGAAGATTTGCATCCCCAAGGAAGAAGAGGTATCAAAATAAATTTTTGATACCATCATTCTAATTCTAAAGTTTGTGCAAAAAAATTTTGCAGCAGCTGCACATGACATGATTTTCTACATTTTGCTTGTAAATTCTCATTTCAGGTGATTAATTTTACTGGTAACAAAGCATGGAAATATGGGGACAGAATGGAATTCTAGAAATTATGGTTTATATGCCGTCAAATGGGGTAATAAGGAACGGTTTAGAGCATTTTTCATTAATAACTTCTTACTATGAAACATTTCATAAACAACTTTAGGCTCATTTTAAAGGCCTTTATGAGGGCTATCGTATGTCATCTCCAAAAAAATTCTATATGCTATTTGTAAGGTGCCAGATGCAAAATAAAGGCGTCCCTAATAAACCCTGGGAATGGAGTAATCCAGGAAGGACACTTAAAATAAAACTTAATTTTAAAATGTTTGAAGCATTCAGAGTGTCCTCATTCTTTACTAACAGTACTCTGAAGTCCTCCTCTTCCTTTTTAGATGATGTGGTTGTAGAATAAATGACATTTTCTGTGATTTTTAATTGTTTTTCCTTTATTGATATGATATAACCATATCCATACATTACCGTACTATTGATGTGATATTACTGTATCCATGAACATGCCATTGAGCAGTGATAACCACCTTGTCCACTGCAAGCTCAGCAACCATGCAGCATTTCTTCTGTATGTGTAAGCTTACAGGATGGCTTGTAATTTCGCATCATTTTGACAGGGTCAAGTGAACTCACTATAACAAAAAATATTGTACAAAACATAGGTGAAATAGAAAGGAATATCTTATTGAGGACCAACATATTTTTTTTAGGTATAAATTATTGTTTAGATTAATTACTTTTCATTCTATGTTCCCCAGTGCCAATTATATCCATGACATTCTATGCACAATTTTGTGATGACCAATGATGCATTAATTTTTGTTAAGTTAAATTTTTTTGCTGAGCGAGGTAAATGCAATAAAAATTTTTTGTTGTTAATGATTTTTTTTCTTTTGTTAACTGGAGCCTTTACTAATCAAGGTTCCACTCCACACTTAGGATAATGTAGGCTTTTGGGAAATTTTCCTGCGCATAATGAGTTTTTTTAACCTGATGGTCGGTGCAATTTGCGCAAAATTATCTACCTATATATTTTCTCTTTGCGCAGGTTTCTGTGCCAATTCCGGCAATCGATTACAAGCTGCGCCGTTTGGCACAAATACAACAGACAAAAAACTCAAAATATTCACTATACATTTAATTATCCCCCAATAATATATGACTTCTCTTGATATGAATAATTTGGTCAAAGTAAGTAATCTAGAACTTTATTCTAGAAGAAATTTTCTCCGTATTCTTATGGCAACATAGTAGTTTGTTTACATACCATATTTAGGTAATCAAATATTCTGTATGGATGCAAGGCAAGTGGTGAAGAACCAATTCCTCAGAAAGTGGACAAATGAAGTAATCAAATATTAATATTAGATGGCAGATTTTGCTTGTTCTATATATACTTATAGTGCACTGATATGGTTATTAGAGGTTCTATGGTTAATGAAAGGAGTCAGAAATCATTTAATCATTCTAAATATATTTCAGGGTGTGTAGGTACCAGTATTTAAAAAAAAAATTGCATGACTTTTCCATGACCCGGTTCTAGTAATCTTTGAATGTTAACTAAAAAGAGAGAAGTCGGCACAGCAGAACCAAACTTTGACACAAACATGACAAGATGTGTATCAAACCTATGCATCCACTTGTATATTTATTTGATTTTACAATTTTATTACGAATTCATTTTTTTCCGCTGGTTCCAAAAGGAACTGCTTGGCATTAATGGGTTAACACACCAGAAAAACACTTCCTTTTTTTATTCCTTTATTTGCAAATTCCATGACTTTACATAAGCTGAAATAAAATCCTATGACTTTCCAGGCCTGGAAAATGAAAAATCAAATTCCATGACTTTCCAGGTTTTCCATGACCAGTACACACCCTGTTATTTAATTATAAGAAATTATTCATCAGTCTAAATAATGGAAAAATAGTTTTCAAGCGCAAAAGCTTTTTTTAAAATTAAATATGCTTAGACATAGCTGTCATCAGAAATTCCCAACAGAATGGTCTGGCAACACTGTCTTTAAGACTTATAGGTACATAACACTGATACATTGTCATATCACATGACAATAGATCATGTCACACACTGATACATTGTCATGTCACTCATGTCACATGACAATACATCATATCATACACTGATACATTGTCATGTCACATGACAATGATGATGTTGGGATGTGTGCCTTCAACAACCAAACAAACTAGCAGCAGCCAGCGCCCAGAAGGCAGCCCTCCAAGTAGTTCAATAATAGAGAAGCATAAATAGATTTCTTTGTACATCCTTGAATCAACAGAAAATTGATTACGACTAAAAATAATGCTATGAAGAGCTTATACTCATTTTGGCTGTATTTAATGATACCAATTAATTTTATTACATTATAACAAATTTATATGCAATGTAATGATACACACTTATATCCAAAATACAGAAAGTCATGCTGAAATGACGTTAAGACATTGTGATAAGGTCTACAGTACCCTAGCGGCCCTCCGCTAGGGTGCAGATCATTTAGCCTTCTTTTTGTACCATTAGTTCTGTGGATATTTCCCGTGTGGGCTTATGATGGCCATGTGGACTTATGATGGCCGTGTGGACTTATGATGGCCATGTGGACTTATGATGGCCATGTGGACTTATGATGGCCGTGCAGACCTACAATGGTCGTGTTGACTTAAGATTGCCATGTGGACTTATGATGGCCGTGCAGACCTACAATGGTCGTGTGGACTTAAGATTGCCATGTGGACTTATGATGGCCATGTGGACTTATGATGGCCATGCAGACTTATGATGGCTGTGTGGACTTACCTTGGCTGTGGTGACTTACGATGGCTTTGTGGACTTACATTGGCCATATGGTAATACTGTTATGATAGGAGATATTGTATAAATTCATAGCAATCATCCTCGTGTACTTTGGGAATTAGGAAGAGTAATTTCTTTGATTGATTGTAACAATAACCTTGTTCATTCGGTAGAATTAGTTACAGACTCAGGAAAAGTCATTAAACCTATTACCAAAATGTATCCGTTAGAAGTTACTGCAAAGTAACTTCTTCTAAGTACACTTACTTCTAAGTACATTTACACATATTGTTATTAGGTACCATAAAATGGGGTTACTTTGACCGGCGGGGTAACTTGGACCACTTTTCGTTTTTTTAACAAAAACCCCCAAAACTCAAAAACTATTTGACATAGAAAAATTTTGTCAATGGCCATCAAAGGCCTAATACTGAGGCTACGTAACACAATAGAAAGATTTGAAAAGTTTGCATATCTAATAGGTTAAAAAATTAATAATGTGACCCACGAAAAAGAGCTATTATTTAAAGCCTGTCGGAGTACCCCCTCCAATTTTTTTATTTTTTGGTATAATAATTCCAGGTTTTGATGCATTGTAGTAGAACTCTTCTAGTTACATATGCAAATGACAAATTTCAGGAAAGTGTCATAGTTTGCAAATGGGGGGCACCGCCCCCCAATGGGGGAACTTTGACCACCTAATGGCAGCCGAGATGGGGTAACATTGACCGGCTTGGAAATTGAGTTAAAATTACCATAGGTACCTATATAACATATTTTATGTTTGATACACCTGTTAATGTTTTTTTCTTTATGTTTCAGACTCTACAGAGTCTTATATATGGTAATTCTAACTTAATTTCCGAGCCGGTCAATGTTACCCCATCACGGCTGCCATTAGGTGGTCACATTTCGCCCATTGGGGGGCGGTGCCCCCAATTTGCAAACTATGACACTTCCCACAAATTTGTCATTTGCATATGTAACTAGAAGAGTTCTACTACAATGCACCAAAACCTTGAGTTATTTGGAGTTATTTTACCAAAAAATTAAATTGATTTTACCACCCGGTCAAAGAAACCCCAAGAGCTGGGGTAACAAAGACCATCACTTTTTTTTTAAAATTACATCAAAACTATGAGAGGCAGGAGCCAGCAATTCATGGTGAGTGAAGCTAGAGTATAGACCTGTATTTTGCATGTTTCAATTCAAGTTTAACTTATCTAGTAAAAAAATGGCATCATTTTGAAAAAAAAAAGTGGTCAAAGTTACCCCATTTTACGGTTCATAGATAGATACTGTCAACTGGGGCTACTAGGGACGATTTCGAACGTTTTTCATTCATAACTTCTTACCATGAAACATTTCATAAATAAGTTTAGGCTCATTTCAAAGCTCTTTGCAAGGGCTATCGCAATGCTTCTCAAAAAGAATTTCATATGCTATTTGTAAGGTGCCAGAAGCAAATAAAGAGTGTCCTGAATAGCCCCGTCAAACGGGGCTACTCGGGACACTTGGAATAAAACTTAATTTTAAAACATTTGAAGCACACAGACTGTACTCATCCATTACTAACAGTACTCTGAAGTCCTCCTCTTTCGTTGTAGATGATGTAGAGGTAGAATAAATGAGATTTTCTGTGATTTTTACTCATTTTTTCCTTTATTGATATATTACCATATACATTAATTACCGTATTATTGATGCGATATTACCGTATCCATGAACAGGCCATTGAGCATTTCAACTACCTTGTCCACTGCAAGCTTCATATCAGCAGCCTTATAGCATTTTTTCTGTATCTGTAAGCTTACAGGACGGCTTGTAATTTCACACCTTTTCAATTGGGTTAAGTGAATTTATTATAAAAAAAGATCATGAAAAACATACCTGAAACAGAAAGGAATGTTTTAGTGACAACCATCATATGTTTTGAAGAAATAAATCATAGTTTAGGTCAATTACTTTTCATTCTATGATGCCTGGTGCACAATTCCATATATGACATTCTATGCACAATTTTGTGATGACTGATGATGCACTAATTTTTCAATAAGTGTAATTTTTTTTGCTGAGCATGGTAGATGTAATCAATATTCTTTGTTTTTAATTAATTTTTTTCTTAACTGGAGCCTTTGCTAACTGAGGTTCTACTGTAAATGTGTTTTTGGGGTGTCCTGAATAGCCCCATGGGGTTGTCCCGAGTAGCCCAGCAGTGCGGAATTGGCCGCCATTTTTTTTGAGTGAGGTATGTTAATTCCGCAAATAAAGTTTTCATGCTGACACTTGTCTGCCACTTTTTTCTAAGTGAAAGTTTTTAATACGGCAAATATTTTTTTACTACAGACCTTAGCAGAAGTACCTAACTTTTAAAAATATCGTTTTTCACTGTATTTTCAGGAATTTTTCAGAGCTAGTAAATGTAGTATTTTTGAACTTCCTTTATACTACATAGATAGGAAAAATGTTGACGTTTACGCCACTATATTTATTTTTGCAATATTCCAATTAATATTGCTACTAAAACAGTTTTAAGCCATGTCGGAGGTCTGTCCCGAGTTACCCCGCCCGTCCCGAGTAGCCCCGGTTGACGGTACATATAGAGATAGATACAGACCTACATGCATTACATAAATGACCAGTGATGTATGTATGTACATACAGACATACAGGGGAGACGTTACATAGCACTGCATGACCTCTGCTTGTTTCCCGCCCTTTTGTGATCAAGCCAGTCACACGTGAGTCAGTCATACCACACCACGCTGATGGTAAGCATACCACAGCTGTATTCTTATATGGTATGGTATGTATACACATCTGATGGTATGATGGTATTCTAATCTTTCAATTGTTCCAAAATTTTTACAGCTGCTTGCCTATGATAACGTGCATACAGCAATCCCTTGATTAGCACGGTTTTGAATACTGCGGTTTTGATTAACGCAGAAAAAAAATTTGCAACCTACCTTAATCTACGCGGTGCCAGTTTTGATTAGCGCGACTTTTTTTTTCACAATGCATCATTTTCCTGCCTCTAGCCAGAGGTGTTACGTTCGTAACAAAAGTGTTACTTTTTGCTTATTAGATCTTATGTTGTTACTTTTGTCACGACTTTTGACTTTTGGAAAAATTCGCCAAATGTTGTTACTTTATGAATTTCAGCCAATAATTCTTTAAATAAGGTCCCGTTCCATAGGCACTCGTGCTGACTACAGAGTCGGTTTAACCGCGCCTTGTCTCGTTCATAACTCGAATGGTCGAGTTTGGCAACGTTCGCCGGTAAGTGCGCCATGCCGGTGCTCTAGTTACTCATTAGCCTTCAACTGGTCAAGATCGCTGCCATATCTACTGCTCACTTTTATCAAACTACATAAATTTTCCTTGATAAATTACCGTCATAATTATGGACAAAAAGGGAATGCTTAAACATAGAAATTTCACTTTGGAGACTAAGCTTTAAATAATTAAGCATTTCGATAATGGTGAAACGAACACGAAGATTGGTGAAGACCTAGGGTTTCCCGAGTCAACAATACGCACAATTTTGAAAAAATCGTCCGAGTATCAAGAGATAGGCAAAATTGCTTCTACGTCGTACTGTGCAATTGAAATTGGATTCGTTTCAATTGCACAGTACGACGTAGAAGCAATTTTGCCTATCTCTTGATACTCGGAAGAAACGAATCCAATTTCAATTGCACAGTACGACGTAGAAGCAATTTTGCCTATCTCTTGATACTCGGACGATTTTTTCGAAATTGTGCGTATTGTTGACTCGGGAAACCCTAGGTCTTCACCAATCTTCGTTTTCGTTTCACCATTATCGAAATGCTTAATTATTTAAAGCTTAGTCTCCAAAGTGAAATTTCTATGTTTAAGCATTCCCTTTTTGTCCATTCGTTTTTCAGTAAAAAATAATTCGTTTTTCAGTATTCGTTTTTCGTTTTTCAGTAAAAAATAAATGTCAATTCATTCACATTTCTTTTATTTATTTCCCATGTTATTTAGAAAAAAAATATGATGAATTTTAGTGGAAAAAAAATTATTATGTAAGTTTGCTATTTTTGAGGATTCATTATAATTATTCCCATATTTTCTTAAGTTTGATTAGCGCGGTTTTGCTTAACACGGTAAAACTCAAGGATTTATTAACCACGTTAATCAAGGGATTGCTGTATTTTCTTCCCAGCCGTTGTTGTTGTTGTGGCTTCCTGGTCTCATTTTTATAAGAGACCCCCTCGCGCATGTACGACACCACCGACAGGGGGTCGCTTCAGAGCTGCATGGCCGAGGTTATGAGGTGGTGTTGTCTGAGATCCTGCCAGAGCGGACATTCCAGAAGAATTTGAGTGATTGTGTGGGGAGCTCTCAGGCAGGATGGGCAGGTGTCTGTGTCTGCTTGGCCTATTCTGTTTGCATTGTTAGGGGCCACATGGTGGCATATGAATAAGTAAGAAGTTGTAAATTGCGTGCATTAATTCTCTTTTCTTTTTGTTATCCCCAGTGTTTGAATACTAGTTTGTTTAAATACTAGTGTAAATACAGTGGTTTAAATACTAGAGATGGCCAACTAGCCAGTTTAGTTTTCCCTGATTTTGCTTAATGGTGGAAGTGTAAATGTACCTGCAATCTGGGATTCTGGCCACGCTGACATCCTTGATGACCTGCCACCTACCTGCTAGGACTATTGCTGCTCTTTTATAGGTGAGTCCAGGGAATACTCTCGCCATGCATCTTAGTTCTTATTGTTACTAGTAAACTCTTTTGTAAATATCATCCTTTTTGCATTGAGGTTTTAGAACTGTACATGAGGTAGGATAATGTTTCTGCGTTCAAGTGTTAGATTGTTGGATAGGGTTTTATGTTCTTCTGTCCTGGCATTTTTGCAGAGCAGCAAATTCTGGAGCCAATCCAGGACTGAACCAGAGAGCTGAGCTGGGCAAATCCAGGGCTAGTATTTGGGCCACTGCTGCGCAAGCTCACCAAGAGTCTTGGGTTGGGCTGGACCACGTGCCGTGAAGGTGTTGAGCCAGCCTGGAGCCACGTGCACCTTGAGCCAAGCACCCTCTAGTTGAGTCCTTGCTGTCCATCACCGGTAAGACCACCGCCTTCTTGCTTCCTCTGCTCCTCAGTACTGCTTCCTCGTGACGGATCCAACCAGGCTGGACACCAGACCAATTTCAAGGCAGTTATTTCCTGTTTTATTTTCGGTTCAGTTTTCTCTTTATTATTCTGGCCCAGTTTAGTTAAGTTAATGTTCACCATTTATTCAGTTTCTGCCAGTTTGGGCTACTGGTTTTATTTTGGTTTCACGTGGTAGGCTCATCCCATCACCCATAAGCCCTGGGCTGTCCCATCACTAACATATTAACCTTCACCATTCATCTTCATGTACCACTATTTTATTTAATATATTTTTTGCTTGGTTCTGCTTGGTTTGTTTTCCTGAGTTCCAGTTTATTGTTTTCCCGTTAGCTGGTACTATACCGGCCGGCCGCTGACCTTTAGACGGGGCGACCCCCAACAGCATATGTTTGTAGTGAAGGGTGGTGGCCGCAGCGCAGCCTGGCTAGGTGTACTCTCTCCAGTCTAGAGAGCTGTGTTTCTGTGCTGCTTATGTCAGGTGGTGGGTGCCCAAGGACTTTGTTGTTGTCGGCCAGCTCCAGCGTTCTAAGTTCCCAGCCACTGCAGTCCCTTCAGCATTCCTTTCTATGCCGATGGTTTGATATAAAAAATATATACATTATACAGATACATCTGCATTATGTCATGGCTTTGTTGTTAAAAGTATATTATCTCATAAGAATTTGTAAGAATATTAAACAAAATTTTTAAATATTCATTACTTGGCAATTAGAATGACAAAATACTGCTTTATGGTATAATCAAGTAATTATAATCAAGAGAATTGATTATTATCTCAATTTCGAGGTATGAATAATAGCAGTCGTTTGTAAATATTTTTTGTTAAGAAGTATTATGTTAAGAAGTTACAAAGAATTCTTTGAGTGTATAGGACATATTTATAAAATAATCGCCAGCAGAGTTATAGATAGACACATATTAGCGGAGAAGGGCTTGCCGTATTTTGATTGAATTGAAAAATTTGTACATACGAATGTGCATGCATACCATATGCACATACATACGGTTTGCTGCGTTAGATGCGATTGTTGTTAACTCCAGGTTTTGATGCATTGTAGTAGAACTATTCTAGTTACATATGCAAACGACAAATTTTAGGAAAGTGTCATAGTTTGCAAATGGGGGACAGGGGGCGCTGCCCCCAAATGGGGGAACTTAGACCACCTAATGTCAGCCCTGACGGGGTAACATAGACCGGCTTGGAAGTTAATATAAAATTACCATATATAACATATTTTATGTTTGACAGCCTATTTATGTTTTTTCTTTATGTTTCAGACTCTACAGCAGTATGGAATTCTGTATAGGTAATGTATTATCATGTTAACAAAAGAAAATGTATCGAAAAATTTACCACCTTACACCTTCCACCGAAGTGA
This sequence comes from Hyalella azteca, assembly GCF_000764305.2. Lineage (NCBI taxonomy): Eukaryota > Metazoa > Arthropoda > Malacostraca > Amphipoda > Hyalellidae > Hyalella > Hyalella azteca. The sequence continues at coordinate 16,186 of NW_025946074.1, read as the reverse complement.
CAATTGATACTCTTACACTGAGCTCGTCAGAAACTGCAGACACCCGGACAGCTGCACTTCCTTTAACTCGCTTGCGTGTGGTTTGAAAACCGATTAAAAGTTGGCGACTCTTCCCTCCAATACATACACTAGTCATGTATCCCTATCAACAAATTTTGTAGAAGAATATGTTCCAAAATAAAAATAAAAATTACGTAAACTTTTGCAGAAAATTTTCACGATTTCACCAATACCAACAAAGTTCTCGAATCCACACGGAATGATGGGATAAACTGTTAATCTTTCACGGCGTATGGCAACATTGTGTTGACTGTTGACATTAGACAAGACGGTGTCAGACACCTTGTTTTGGTCTTGTTAAGTTCAATTTCATAATAAATAGATTTGTGAGAGGCAGGAGCCAGCAATTTATGGTGAGTGAAGCTAGAGTATAGACCTGTATTTTGCATGTTTCAATTCAAGTTTAATTTAGCTAGTAAAAAAAAATGGCATCATTTATAAAAAAAAGTGGTCTAAGTTACCCCATTTTATGGTACCTTAAATTTCCAGTGGCAGTCAGGAATTAGGTATCATGAGTTCATGACAGCATTTTTTTTTTCTTAGGTACTAGTCATTAATCAATATTGCAGTCTTCACAATCTAGAGACAGAGTTAGAGTTAGGCCTTAGTGCAATTGTGCAACTGTGATCTGAGTCTGAGTGAAGCTGTGAACTTGTGAAGGTGAATGACCATGAATCATCAGTCCAAGACTCCAAGTCCAATGCAATGGTGAACTGTCAATACACAAAATAACAAATCTTTATATTTTTCAAAGTTCAATAAAAATAATTGATAGAGTTCAGCTGAACTTGAATTACTAATGAATAATATAAACTTAAATGAATCCTTGTAACAGTGCATTAAAACTTAAATCAATTGAGATAAACTTGAACAAGGGAAACGAGCAAAATTATACTGAAGAATTAAGTGCAAGTCAAACGTAAACAATGGCAATGCACGATAAACGCAAATATTACCCTATATTTGAATTTGACCTTCAAATTCCCTGATACAAGAGAAAAATGGAAAGAAACAAATTTTGACCTATATTTGAAGATTACCGGTCTTCCATAAAGCCTCCTTCAATTTTCCGTATAAAGCGTCAGCTTGCCTAATTTGATGTACACAATCGATTGAATTGCCTCTCCCTTCATCGTTTCTTACAGGAAGCGAATGAATTCTGGTAGAGCTTGAGTTGAAAATGATACAAATGCGCATAACAACGATAATTATAAAAAATCACGTTTAATCGTCTAGCGCTTATCGAAGCCACTTATATCATGTCGATGTGACCACTTATTTGGGATGGTGGTTCATCAAACAACATATCAAACGTCTGAGGCCGATGTCCCAGAATGTCTCCTAAAAGTTAACAAAATTTGCCTTAAATGAGGAGTTCATTTGCGTTTTAACAGATTTTTCGACGAGGAAGTGTCATAACCCATTATTATTTTGCTGTTTAACAGGACAGCACCTTTCTTGATCTTGGTCAAATCCAATTCATACTTCACTCACAACAACCTCTTTGAAGTGACTAAATCAATGATTTGAGTTCCAATAAAATTCGTTTCAATGCTGCAATCAAATCCTCCTTCTCTTTTATAATATTGTATCATCAGACCGATCAAGTTATACAAGCACACATCTAATACATTATACTCTGCCTACACGAAGTTTTTCTCTCCCTGTCAGCCAACTGAACGAACCATGCCTCTGGATTGGACGAGCTAGTATCACGGAGTAAACAGATTCTGGAGGGTGGTGACTGGTTATAGGAGCAGAGACGACCTCACTTAAGGTCAGCTGTCGCACCTGGACATGGCAGTGATCGATGAAGTTTCTGGACTAGTAGCAACTTGCAGCCAAATCACTTCAGATGCTCTATCATATTAACACTTAGAAATTAACTTGTTTCTCCTTCTACTTCACTTCCACTCGCAGTGCGGATCGCATCAGCGCGTGGAGGAAATCACCAGAGAGAGAAGAGGCAAATCCAAGTAACGAAAGTGGCCTTGACAGCAGATGAAATTTTGACGGAGCAAGGATGTGTTTTCATTCCAATAGTAGTAGAGAATGCCTTTCTTCCTTTAAACGTTCTTCTCTAGCCGTCGCGTCCTCGATAAAAAATCTTCTGGAGGCATCCCGCCGGTATTGATATTCAGAGGCCGTGGAGGTCCTCGGGCACGATCGCCCCGCGGATTAGACTTCAACAAGGGCGGTCCGAGGCACAACTAAAGGGAAATGACCGGCGTCAGTGCAAGTTTTCGGGTGGACGACGGCTGGGTAAGAAGACATCACCGTCACAGTCAGGTGGTAGCATGGACGGAGCTTACTCGCAGGGTATAAAAAACGTGATAAGGTATTCAGGTTATTTACTCGCTTACGATCACTACAATGCTATTTCTACTTAGGGTGGGTCTACCCATCACAACACAAGCCCACGCGTTTCGTGGCTCAGTCATATTGTATTTAAGTGTAATTAATTGTTGTGTAGACGCAGGTTGCTAATCACAACACATCAGTCGACGACAAACACAGTGTTATCTTAACGTATCCAGTTAATAGTACAGAGTCTCTTACCACATATAAATGTACAACGAATGACATGATGTTTAACGTGAAATGACATAAAATGAGTATCAGGCAGGAGACCGAACGCTGAAGCTGTACAGTTGCAGCGCTGAGGAGTCAGTCAGGCCGAAAGATGTCTTTTTTGGGGATCATCTCGATGACCAAAACCTGCGCAAAAATAGTAAAATTGCCGAAGGTGTATCTGTGAGTCAGATATTACGCGATATCGATAAGAATGTTAAAACACGAGTATGATCATAAATAAAGTACCTACAAGGTCTGGATCATCACAAATTTCGAAGCACTCAATTGTACCAAAACATATTAAGATATCGTCGAGTTGCAGATGGAAAGTAATAATAGGCATCAGCAACGAAGAAGGGCAAGAAGACAGCAACATAATGGATGACATTCAAGAGGTCGCTAGCACAAGTCGCCTGCTATCCGTACGACAGAGAACAAAGCCCTATGTATGAAATGTCCCGAACAAATCCTGGGTCAAGAGTCAAGACTCACTTCAGAAGACTATTTAAGCCCTCGTGTCTGAATTATATCATTAGACTCACGTATTCCATGAGGGCCGCGTTGTCACAGCGGCGGCGTGCAAGGCGCCAGTGGAGGCCTAGCGCGTGGTACAGGCGCAGGTTCTCCGCTTCCAGCGCCTTCTGCAGCGTGTGGCGTGTCTGAGGTAGAGGAGATTTTAATCATTCTGCTGTGACCAGGAGGAACATTAGTTAATAGTTCTTAGAGGGTCGTTAGGGATCCTTGGGGGCACGTAATAAGCTTATTGTGCCTGAGTGAGAAATACTTAGATGCACATGAGTGGAGGATACTTGAGTTAGTGAGGGGTTTACTAAACTCAGGTTAATTCGAGAACTATTAGCTTTTAAGAGCTTTCTAAGGGGTTGAAGAGAGAGGTTTTTAGTTCAACGATGCCCAGCGTTACAAGCACATGAGTATCCTGGTATAGACTCACCCTCTTGCTGAGGCATATGACAGGCCAGAGGGTATAGACTCACCCTCTTGCTGAGACATATGACAGGCCAGAGAGTATAGACAGCCAGAGGGTATAGACTCACCCTCTTGCTGAGGCATATGGCAGGCCAGAGGGTATAGACTCACCCTCTTGCTGAGGCATATGACAGGCCAGAGGGAGCAGCCACAAGTGCAGAGGCAGAAGCAGCACCCGCAGAGCAGCCAGCGCGCCGAGGCCGGCAGAGTCTTCCTCAGGACGCCGTTGAGTCGCCCAACAGACGCTCTGAACTCCTCCGGCGCCAGCCGTCCCGTCAGCTCGCTGGGAAAGTCCCGGCAGAATTGGCTGCTCAGCCCGAATCTGTGTGGCACAAATGTAATTTTTAAGAATTTTATCGCAACAAACTTTTAATCGGGATAAATGTACAGCTGGTTTATTTATGCTGGTGTTTCTTTTGATCAGGGACGGTCCTCTTCCTGGACCACACTTACTGAACAGCACCACCCTCCTCCTGAACAGCACCACCCTCCTCCTGAACAGCACCACCCTCCTCCTGAACAGCACCACACTCCTCCTGAACAGCACTAGCCTCCTCCTGAACAGCACTACCCTCTTCCTGGATAGCACCACACTCCTGANAACAGCACCACACTCCTGAACAGCACCACACTCCTGAACAGCATTACTCACTACAGCATTACTCACTACAGCACTACTCAAAGATTGGTCATCCTAATAATCAATATACCTTGCTGATCACTGAAGACCAACTACTGTAATATAACTACTGCACTGTAATGTACTAAATACTCACACTGTAATGTTACCAGTACCACGGATAATGACTGGCTCAGCCACTGGAATATAGGACTCAAAGGATGAAGCATCCTCATCATCCATTGCAGGATCAATGGCATCAAAGTCAGCCATGATGAATTAATAGAAATCAACAACCTAACATTGTCTTATTATGTTGCTTGAGTAGACAACTTGATTCTGCACAGTACTTAGTATATGTTCAGTCCACGTCATATTTATTTAACCAATCAATTGATTGAGGGTATTAGGTTGGCCTGTTTTAAAAATGAATCTGCAATGAATTTTGGTAAAAAATTAGACAAATTTGTAGCAGAGCTTTGAGACAGATTTTTAGTGTCCCAACAAAGATTAAAGAACAGTATAAAGACAGATTTTGAGAGATCATAAATTCATCACAATAAGGGAGGTGTGAAAAATGAAAAATTTAAAGGTATATTAAACATTTGATCACCGGTTATGTAAAGGTTATTGCTAAAACTGTCAATCAAATTTGCTAGCATTTTTAAGGGTGGGGTAACTGTCCTCCAACATTTTGCAGAAATGTTGTAGCAGCTAAACTAATTAAAATATTGCAAAACAAAAAATAGTGGCATAAAGTTCAACATTTTTACTATCTATGTAGCATAAAGCAAGTTAAGAAATCATACATTTACTACCTCTATGAAATCCTTGCGAAAAAGAGTGAAAAGTGAGATTTTGGAAAAGTACTAGGTACCTCTGCTAAGGTCTGTAGCAAAAAAAATATATTCACTGTATTAAAAAATTTTACTTACATATAAGTTGCACACAGGGGTTGGCTTAAAAATGTGATTAACAGAATTAGCGTATCTCATTCCAGAAAAATGTTTTGGCCATTTTCTGCACAATGGGGTAATAAGGGACACACCCCAGGGTAATAAGGGACACCCCTAAAAACGCATTTACAGTAAAGCCTTGGTTAGCAGTCTCCAGTAGATAAAAAAATCAATTACCAACAAAGAATTTTGATTAGATTTACCACTCTCAGCAAAAAAATTTAACTTGACAGAAAATTAGTGCATTATCGGTCATCACCAAAGTGTGCATTGAAAGTCATAGATAGAATCGTGCACCGGGCAACATAGAATGAAAAGTAATTAATCTAAACTGGATTTTTTCTCAAAAAACATGATGGGTGTCACAAAAATATTCCATTGCGTTTCAGGTTCGTGTGTTCTTTACAATCTTATTTTTTTGTTATAGTGAATTCACTTGGCCCAATTGAAATGGTGCAAAATTACAAGCCATCCAGTAAGCTTACCCACAGAAGAAATGCTAAATGGCTGCTGATATGAAGCTTGCAATGGACAAGGTCTATGCTCGAAGGCATGTTCATGAATATGGTAATATCACATCAATAACACAGTAATGTATGGATGAGGTAATATCATATCAAAAAAGGAAAAACAAGTAAAAATCACAGAAAATGTCATTTATTCTACCTCTACATCATCTACAAAGGAAGAGCAGGACTTCAGAGTACTGTTAGCAATGGATGAGCACACACTGCATCCTTCAAATGTTTTAAAATCAAGTTTTACTTGAAGTGTCCCTTATTACCCCGTTCCCAGTGTTAGTTCAGGAGGCTTTTACCTTGCGTCTGGCTCCTTACAAATAGCATATGGAATTTTTTCAAAGATGCCATATGATGGCCCTTACAAATAACCTTTAAAATGAGCCTAAACCCATTTATGAAATGTTTCATGATAAGAAGTTATTAAGGAGAAATGATCAAAACTATCCCTTATTACCCTGTTTGACTGTACTGCTTTGGTAAAAATCCACCTACAGGCTGTGAATCCTATGACCATAAATGAGACAAAAATGCCCTTGTTTGCACACTCTTGCTAATGTCACCATTTTTATTGCCTTCATTTAATGTAGGTATTCCATAAAACATACGAGAAACAGCATAATTTTCATATAAATTTTCAAAAATTTTAAATGTAATCAAGCACAAAATATATCTGCCTTATGAGTTGCAACTAGAGCTTTCCACCATTGTAAGTGCAAGATTCCCACTAGATGAATTACCTCCAAGCTTATTCCTAACAAAAATATACAACCAGGCCGTAAGATTTCAATCCTAGGTAAAATGATAGTTTTTGCCTGTTATTATAGAAAAATTTTAATATACCAGATTGGCCTGTTAGGAAAAAAATGACAATGATAGGCTTCAAATGATTGGCTTCAGCCTTCTGGGCAGAGTTAATGTAGCCATGCAAGCCATTAACCCAGGGTGCAGAGGGTGGAAGCAGCATTGCCAATATATGGGTTTTCAAGCCCAAAGCGTTGCCAACTATTTTCAAGATGTGTTGCCAGGTAATTTTTAATGAAAAGCCATTTACGCTGAGTAATGAAAAACTATTTACAAGCCACGAACTTATTTACAAGGTTGCATGCATGTGTTACCCCAAATAACTAATTTTACCCTAAAAACAGTTTGATTGTACAGCAAGTGTCAATGGAACATGTGATAATGCAGTCTGACGGCTCTAATGTGACCGCAACTACGCAATTGTAAACTTGTTGTTTACATTTTTTTGGCGGGAACTCATCGCAACTTATTTCCAAACAAGCTTCACTGCATCCTGATCCATCCAACATACTGGAAACCTTACTTTTTTCTAAATAGTTGGGATTAAGACTGACAAATATATTAAATGCAAAAATTTCAATCTAAATTTGTCAGCAAGATTTTCTGAAGGCATAAATTTTGCTACTGAAGCGTCGCCAAAGATCTTGCAATATTCATCCACTCTCTGCACAGTGGCCATTAACCTTGAAAAATGAATGGACATCAACACATTAATCTTCTCAGGAGTCAGGACCAGTGAAATTGCTTTTGCAGAATTGCCAAAGTTGGGAGTTGGTTGGCTGGCAATGCTTTGGACTAAATATTCATATATTGGTGAAGCTGCTTGGCAGCTTGCACCCTCTGCACCCTGGTAGGCTGGTACTACTACTAGGACTCAAAAATTAACTTGAGGAAGAGTCTAAAAAATGACTAATCTAAAATCTATGCCAATTGCAATTAGTTCTAGAAAAAGTATATCATGGAAAGAAAGTAAGTAACAGAGTCGACAGTCTGCAAATACAGTTATCAGGATATCAACCTCTTCTCATTCTGTCATTCATAATGAGTTGTTCTTATTATAAATGAGATTAATGACATAATCATAAGAATATTGGAAAAGAGGTTTGACACACGGCCTGGGCCCCCTCGGGCTTGGGGGGCCCAGGGGGGATGCCACCCGCCGGGGAAAGAGTTCTTGATGCTGGTCCCCACTGGGGACCAGCATCAAGAACTCTAAGGGCTAAGGACTCCCCAGCAGGCTGGAGCCTTAGCTCTGCCCTCAGTGCCCTGGCTCCTGAAGTCATGGACCTTTTGCTTCCTTAGGTATACACATTTATATAAGTACAGCAATCCCTTGATTAACGCGGTTAATAAATCCCCGAGTTTTACCGTGTTAAGCAAAAGCGCGCTAATCAAACTTAAGAATATATGGGAATAATTATAATGAATCCTCAAAAATAGCAAAGTTACATGATAATTTTTTTTCCACTAAAATTCATCATATTGTTGTTCCCATCTATAGGTATGCACTTTTGATTGCAGTCTTCTAACCAAATAAAAAGCAAATCCTCCATTTTGATCATTATACAAGTCCTATTTCTAGTGCATTGCACGCTCGACGACGTAGAAGCAATTTTGCCTTTCTCTTGATACTCGGACGATTTTTTCAAAATTGTGCGTATTGTTGACTCGGGGAAACCCTAGGTCTTCACTGATTTCCGTTTTCGTATCACCATTATCAAAACGCTTAATTATTTCAAGCTTAGTCTCCAAAGTGATATTTTTACGTTTAAGCGTTCCATTTTTGTCCATAATTATGATGGTAATTTATCAAGGAAAATTATGTAGTTTGATAAAAATGAGCAGTAGATATGGCAGCGATCTTGACCAGTTGAAGGCTAATGAGTAACTAGAGCACAGGCATGGCGCACTTACCGGCGAACATTGCCAAACTCGACCATTCATGTTATGAACGAGACAAGGTGCGGTTAAACCGACTCTGTAGTCAGCACGAGTGCCTACAGAACGGGACCTTATTTAAAGAATTATTGGCTGAAATTCATAAAGTAACAACATTTAGCAAAATTTTCCAAAAGTCATAACAAAAGTAACAACATAAGATCTAATAAGCAAAAAGTAACACTTTTGTTATAAACATAACACCTCTGGCTAGAGGCGGGAAAATGATGCGTTGTGAAAAAAAAGTCGCGCTAATCAAAACTGGCACCGCGTAGATCAAGGATAGGTTGCAATTTTTATTTCCCGTGTTAATCAAAACCGCGGTATTCAAAACTGTGCTAATCAAGGGATTGCTGTATATTCAAAGTTCAAGCTCCTGGGTGATTGATATATGACTATTTGAAAGTTAACTTTCCACAATCAATGACGAAGGACACTAGAAGCATAGTTAGCAAGCTCGACGTCGACAATGAAGCTGAGCTCAGCTGCTGATACTCTTCATTTTGTTTCAGATTTGCGGGAGCCTCTGAAGACCAGTCCAGTGTGGCCCCACAACAGGGTTTTGCGTTATATTTGCCTCAGTGATTTTTCAAGTGGCGCTTCACAGTTATCTTCAATCAGAGCACTACCTAGCCTAACTCTAGCTCCCTGCCTGACTTAAGCTCCTCCTATTCTTAGCACCTATTGAAGAGAACATGCCACGGCAGAGCTGCAGAGCCACGAAACACGGCAGAGCCGCAGAACACGGCAGAGCCGTGGAACATGGCAGAGCTGCAGAGCACAGCCCAGTCATGGTTAGCTGAACTATATCCATACACACCAGTGAATGACCCAACAACAATAGGTGTCCCCAGGTTAGTTTTTACTCAAGGCATGCCCTACACTTTGCCTCATACAAGAGCCACAGTCCAGCTGAAGGTCCAGCCTGGTCCGTGCAGCCTGGAGCTTCTTGGGCCAGAATTTGCCAATAAATTAAGTTTAAATCTGTAAAACAAAGATACATAAAGAGTCTCGTATGGGCTGGGCCCTGATTGAGAAAGGGAGCAGTATCAGTTATACAGATGGCAAACAAAGGCACTCTTTACAGGGAGCAGTCATTACAAAGGTTGGGCTGCGTAGAGCGCCTCCGGTTGCATTCTAGATTACACTCGCAAAGGAGCGAGGGGAGTAATAAGTATTAACAGATTATTATTAGTTCTACAGAATGTTAGTACACTAACAATGTATACTCAATAATACTAATACCACCAATATTATCAATTCTAAGCAAACAAACATGAAATACATTGCTCAAGGAAGCTATATTGATTTCAGTTTGTTGGTAGAGAGAAGGTAGGTGGAAACAGCCTCTACAATTGCACTCTGAATTTCTGGGGAGAAGGGGCCTCCCCCCAGCAATTTTTCGAGCGAGAGATTTACATTGAGTGCAGCAAGTGAGCAAGCCATGTTGTTCCGGGCAACTGCATGGAGCGGACAGTGAATAAGCAGATGTTCTATTGTTTCAGCATCAGCCCCGCATGAACAACCAGGACTGTCCAACAAGTTAAAGCGCGCAAGGTGCGAATTGACTCCCACATGCCCTAGGCGCAACCTGGCAAGGGCAGTTTCAACATTTTGATTCCCGTTGGCAGCCCATGGCCAAAGACCAACTCTGTCTCTCACTTTAGTGAGGAAGAGACCCTTCCTCATTTCATGCACATTTCTAATCCACATTTCCTGCCAGAATTCTAAAACATTATGTCGAAGAGACCTCACCATTTCTTCCATGTAAATTGGAGTAACAGTACGGGACCGGAGCAAGTGGGCTTCAGAGGCCACACGGTCGGCGGCCTCATTGCCATCAATACTATGGTGACCAGGCACAAACTGAAGCTTTATGTCCTGCGAGGGCAGTAGGGAGATTAGTTTTTCTTGTATTCTAAAGACAAAAGGGACAAGATTTTGTGGTCTTCTGTTTACAATCAAGTGTAGAGAGCTCAGAGAGTCAGTAAAGATGATGTATCTTTCAGAGCCTCTGAGATTGCTTCTAGCCCAGTGCAGTGCCTCATGGATTGCAAAGAGCTCAGACTCAAGGACCTGCACCTCAGGGCGCAGCTTCCAGCTGAGGGCTACCCCCCTGGCTGGTATCACAACAGCAGCCGAGGTGGAGGCTGCAGGTTCCCGCACATGAGAGCCATCAGTATACGCAGCCCTGAATCCCATAAATTGTCTGTAGAAGATCCCTGAAAATCTGAATAGCATTGCTGGAGGAGAGGGAGGTCACAGGGGACAGTGTGAAATTAGTAAAGATACAGTCTTTGGTGTTGAACCAAGGTGGGAGAGGTGAGATGAGTGGGTACCTGCATGGCAGGGGAATAGGGAGATTCAATTTTGCGAGCATGTTCTTGGAATTAAGAGTGAAGGGAGGCAGAATTGAGCGTGAGCATGGGGAGGGCTGGTTGTGATGGACTGCTTGGAAAATGTCATTTGTTATAGAGCATACAGGGAGTTGGATAATGCGATAAAAGTATTTACATAATATCTCTTGGCGATGTATGAATAGTGGGGGTACATGAGCTTCAACTTCCAAGGATGAAATTGGGGTTGTTTTGCGACATCCTACAGCAAGGCGGAGACAGGTATTCTGAATTACATTCAATTTTGACATCATGGTAGGTGAGGCACATGCGTAAAGAAGAGCAGCATAATCTAAACGACTGAGGATGAGAGTCCTGTACGCTAAGCAGTGTGCGATCAGCACCCCATTCTCTGTGCGAGATGGATCGGAGTAAATTGATGATTGGTAAGCATGAAGTCATCAAGGATTCAACTTGTGCACTCCACTGTAGTCTAGGTGCATCCAAGACTGCACCAAGATATTTGTATTTTGTTACTATCTCAATTGGTTGTCCATCAATGTGTAAGGGCAGAGGAGTAACATTTCTATTTGTGAAAAACATGCATTTAGTTTTGAGAAGATTCAGTTTCAGGCCCCACTGTTGAGACCAGGTATAAAAAGCTGAAAGTTGGGTCTGGAGTCGTGCTGTTGCTTGGGCAATGTCAGCATCAGAGGAAAATGAGGCTACATCATCTGCATACTCTGTACAGTGCACACCTGGGATGGAAGGGATGTCACTCATTACAACATTAAAAAGTAGCGGGGACAAAATGGCTCCCTGTGGGATACCAGCCTTAATCCTGTGTAATGTAGAATACTCACCTTCAAAGAAGACTTTGAAAGATATGTCTGACAAATAATCTCTGAGCCAGCGCAGCAACCTTCCCTGTACTCCACATCTACTCAGCTTGTACAAAAGGCCATTGTGCCAGATTGTGTCAAATGCATTACTGAAATCACAGAAGACAACAGCAAGTACAGACTTTGTCCTGAGGCCATTTCAAATTGCTGTGTCTAGACAAGCTACTTGGTAAATTGCAGCTAAGCGAGGTCTGAAGCCTCCCTGACTGGACTTAAATGAATTATTTTGCTCAAGAAAAAATTGCAGGCGTTTATTTATCAACTGTTCCATTAGTTTGGCAACACAGGATAGCAAGGAGATTGGACGGTAAGAGTTGGTAGAAGTAAGCGCCTTGTTGGGCTTGGGAATGGGAATTATTAATGCTGTCTTCCACTTGTGTGGAACTGTCCCAGACACAAAGCTCTTATTAAAGAGCCTCAGCAACCATAACTTATAGTCAGGAGGAAGGTGGGAGAGATGCTTGTTATGTATGCGATCAAGACTAGGAGATGTATTCTTAAGATAAGTCAGGCATGTTTCCAATTCATACAGTGTGAATGGGTCATTGAGAGGAGAACAAAGTTTACTATACAAAGCAAGAGCCAGAGGGAGTATAATATGGTTAGGATAAGGTGTGGGGGTTAGTGAGGAGAGTACCTGCTCATAATGTTCTGGAAACAGGGTCAGAGAGAATTAAATTAGGCTTCAGAAAAGGTTGTGACTTGCATGTAAATGGAGTCTGGAGTTTTCTAATCCTATTCCACAAAATGGTAATTGGGGTGTCAGAGGTTATGCTGTTACAAAACTTCTTCCATGAGGCCTTCTTGGCTGCCTTAACCTCCCACTTGACTTTTGCCTGGGAACGCTTCAAATTAATAAGATTCTCCTGTGAAGGCTGGGAAATAAGTAGTGCCTTTGCTGCTCTACTTGTTTTAACTGCATCGGCACATGGTTGGGTAGACCAGACATTATATTTGGCAGTTATGGCTTCTTTGCTTTGTGGGAATGCTTCAGTCCTCGCTGAGACTATATTTTCCACAAAGCTCATAAGACTAAGGGGAAGATCATGGGGAAGGTCATCATTAGCCTGAGGCAGTGCAGAATACCAGGTTGCCCAAGATCCTGCTTCAAACAACCATGCAGGGCAGCGCCTGTACTGGATGGTGGTAGGTTCCACTCCAACAGAGGTGAGGACAGGGTAATGGTCACTGCCCATATCAGGTTCAGTAGAGGTAAAGGAAAGAGGCTGCAGGTTTGATGAAATGATGGTAAGATCGAGAGTAGAGAATGAGTTATGATAGGTATTGAAATATGTGGACAGGTCTGGAGGTGTAAGCAGGGCTAGCATTGGGTTATGAAGTAGGACCTCCATCAAGTTTCTACCAGTAGTGTTAGGCACCTTGGTTGGCTCCCACATGAGGTGGTGAGCATTGAAGTCTCCAACAACAATAGCTGAATGACCTAATTGTTGGAAAAAGTGTTGGAATTCATTAAAAGTAATAGGTTGATTAGGATTATATATATTCAGGATAGAAAGAGACGAGTTATTCTTCAGGAAAACCTTCAAACCCTGAACTTCCAGGGCACCAGCCAGGAAAGGTTGAAGAGGTATTTCAAGAAAAGGGATGTCATTAAGGATTAGCATGGCTAAACCTCCACCCCCCTGGCCTCCATCTCTATGCTTGAATACTGCTGAGTAACCTATGAAATGAGGTTCTGCATTCTGATCCAGCCATGTTTCACATAAGCAAATTACATGGGGTTTGGTAGTGTATATATGCAGCTTAAAGTTACTTAGTTTATTCGTTAGGCTATGGCAGTTCCATTGTTCAATTTTTATTTCTTTTTGGATGGGCATTTGAGATTATCTTCCTGTGTTGATGAGTTGGTTTTTACCTCTAGCATATATTTTACCATCATGAAGTGAAACAGAGTCAGGTTTCTTCACCATGGCATCCCTGCACTGCAGAAACTGGCCTCCGATGATAGGTGAGGGTTGCATAATAGTACTGTCATCCAAGGATGACAGAGCTGCATACCTGAGGCCAGAACTGACAGAGACACATGCTGCTGGTCGTTTGGTGACCTTACCACTGTGTGTTGCGGTGAGCTGGGGTTTACCAAGTTGTTTGGTCTTTCTTAGCAGGTACTGACCACCAATGATGGGTGACTGCTCTGGCTCAGAGTCCATCATCTCAGGGCTTGTTGTTGTAGCAACGTCAACCACTAGTCCGCTCCGAGGCCGATGAAGCGCGCCACATCGATTGGCTGTTTCCAAAGATCGAGTGCCGAAAGTTGTGTCGGCTTGGCCGGGCAGTTGAACAAATGTTGTACGTCGTGTGGGCTGATTCCACAATCCGGACATACGTTGTTGACTGTGGCTTGTCTCCACAGGTTCCAGCTTGCAAGGTGTAACAGCATGCAATTCAGGAGTTGGTTCATCAAAGGCGTCAGACTCGTGTAGAGGAAGAGTGGGCAGGTTTGTGATTTTGAATGTCTCCTCAGCAATCCTTGTTACTGCTTCAACAATATCAATATTGGCAGTATTGCCACACAGGCATAAAACCTTTGAGAGCAGCTCTATTAATTTTGCAACAGAAATATCTCCACATGGAACTGAGAGAGGCTCATGGCTGCTCAAAGTTTGGGTGGCAACTGACCTTGCTGGAGTTTCCTGGCCTTGCACATGCTCGGCTCTGTTAAATACATTATATGCATCAGAGGACTGTTGGTTAGTTGAAGAAATCTGTAAAGGAGGATTCAGTAGTTCTGGCTGTCTCTGAGCAGCTTTAGAAGGCTGTCACTGGCTGTGTCCTGTTAACCACTTTGACAGCATCTTGGTAGGACATTTTTTTGACTGTCTGGGTCTGCTCAACCAGAGTCTCAAATTTCATTCAAGAGCAACCACCATAATTGGCCGTGTGAGCCTGAAGGCTGAGGACCTCCACAGTTGCAGCACTTTGGGACTGAATTACCAGCATTTGGACAATTCTTGACGTTGTGAGGACCACTACATCCAACACATCGTGGATTTTTACAGTCAGCCGCATTGTGACAGAAGCGCTGGCATTTGAAGCATTGCCATGTCTTCCCAACAAAAGTGTCTACTCTGAACTCTGAAGCGCTGATAGCCCAGGTAGATATATGGAGGCAGAGTATCAGTGGCAAAAGTGACCTTGAACATTGCTGTTTTAGTCCTGTCCTTGCCCTTACAGATTCTCTCTGCAGTGGCTTCAGGCCCCAGGGTAGCCAGCAGAACTCAGCTCCGAAGATAGATCAGCATCAGATAAATCTTTACCAAAAGGACCAATCACTCCAACACTGTGAGTTTGATTATGTGGAAGTCTGCACTTAACATTCCAGGAACCTATTTTTGTCACAGACAGGAGCTCAGGCAAACAAGCTACAGTTGCTTCCAGGGACCAGGATGACAACAAGAAGGTTGCAGGCTAAGTTTTTCTTGATCTGAAAAATGCCAGCTTGTCCAAAAGGTGAGGTGGCTAGAGCTTTGCTCAGCACCAAGTCATTTGAAAAGAATTTTGAGGATAGTTGGTCATTAGAAGTTTAGAACTAGGTTCAATTAGCACTACAGGTCTTTCAGTTTCAGCATATTCAAAGGTCTGGATCTGGGTTGTGTTTTTGCTAGTAGTAGTAGTAGATGGAGTTAAATCAACAATTCCGGAAGTTTCATTTAGTATATGAGCAGCATTAATGACTGTGTCTGAGGCTGAAACCTCTTCCATCCGGAGTTCCATATCTGCAACTGGAAACCCTCAAAATTGGCGTTTGTTTCCCCTTTTTGCGTCTTTTAACAGCACTGAAGCTTGATGCTGATGACTGTCCCGCACTGTCAACTAAACGGTCTGAACCGCTAGCTAAGTAAGGGGGCTGTAGAGCCTGGAAATGTAATTTTGGACAAAGCAAAAGCAGGAAGTTTATCACTTATTCCAGGGTGATTGTCCTGGATGATTTTGGTACTACTACCAGTATCTATTAAGGATATCGCTTTTCCGTTGGCATGATGATTGGTTTTGTTATCACAAGCAAAATGTTTTCTTACCGGTTGTCCAGGAGATAAAGGTTCCTAGGCAACGCTTTCATCGTCAGAAGAGCAGGAGGACCAGGATGTATTGCCTTTTTTGTGACGCTTGCCGGTTTTCATTTTGCCAGTTGTATTTACTAGCGAATGTGCAACTCGGCTTAATTTCAAATCTCAATCTCTGATTTCCAAAGGAAGGCACTGCCACTAGAGATGTTCACTCAATCATTTCAGCTGTTCTAATCCTGCTGATACTTTTTTTCAAATTTGCGGAGGCCTCTGAAGACCAGTCCAATGCGGCCCCATGACCAAGTTTTGAGTTATAATTGTTAATCACTTCTCAAGGAATTGGCTCCCTCAATCCAATATTTACGCCTTAGCGAAGCCAGAACAGTTTCACGACCTAAATGCCCTACGATACAATGCTCGCGTTTTACAAGAAGTTCCGCTACATAGCTACTTCTAGGTAACAG
>NW_025946073.1:0-265 GCF_000764305.2 Hyalella azteca | reverse complement strand
AGCTCATTGGTCGTTAGTTTGCGCTCCCAAAGTTAGACTAGAAAATCAAATCTAGCGAACGCCAGTGATTGTCTGTACTCCTACATCAGTCTACATTTGAAAGCTTGCAGCCGAAGAAAGAATTAGTTCCTATCTTCAGCGTGCAGAGTGTTTCAGCGATGCATATACTAACTATACTATAATGCTAAATAAAAATACTAGATAATAGAGATTAAATATTTCTAAAAGTTGCTAGTATAATATAGAAAATAGTTGTGGTTTACGA
>NW_025946072.1:0-723 GCF_000764305.2 Hyalella azteca | reverse complement strand
CAGCGATAAGAATGCTGAAAAATCTCTAAATAAACACAAATGTAGTTGTTTTTGAATACACAAGGCATGAAATTATTACATGTCAAATTTTTTCGTTCAATGCGACTGAATAAAAAATAACTAATGAATTTCACCTAAATATTTATTGCCGTAAAATCAAAGTCTATGATAAGATGCTGGATACATGGTATTTTATGAAATAAAATAGTGAAATAGTGATATTAGAAAATAAATAGAAGTCGTGAAATAGTGTTTGAAACAGAGCCAGTAGAAGTTGTACAATAATTTTTGCAATGCTATGGTTTCATCAATGTAGTTAAAGGGATTTGTAGGAAGTTAGCTGCCGGTTAAAGAAGTCATTTATCGACATATTACATGAAATTAATAAAAAATAATCCAGTGTTTAATATTGACGACGTCAAAGCAGTGTCAATTTTCATATCCTTCGTAATAGGTTTCAAACAGCAGTTATTTCTTAGTTTTCGGTAGGATATTCATAAACGTTCATGACTAGAAGGATACGATCATTTAAATAACGACATTCGAGACGATATTTTTAAAATAAAGAAAATATTTTTTTATTGTGAGTTTGCATTGAATCGTGGAAATTTGCATGCTCTTTTGTGTAGAATTGAAAATGCAAAGAATCTCCGTTACCCAAGCCTTTAGATTATGGCCGCCGAATCGCGGCAGGGGCGGCGCAGGTAGCCTGCTCTCCCCCTG
>NW_025946071.1:0-18968 GCF_000764305.2 Hyalella azteca | reverse complement strand
GGATGGATGCGCACATCTTGAGCACAAGTCCCCTGACGTGCGTGGGGAGGGGGGAAGGTCTCAGTAAACAATGCCAGGCGTCAGCAACTTAACTGAAAAATATTCAGCTCGTTGGCTTGGGCCTTGTCAATTCCACATCACCTCATGAAATTTTATTCACGAATTATCCGTGAATCTAACTTCATAGTGTTGGGATCAAGAAAATTGTCATTATTTAGAATTTTAGATAATGAACAAATAATTTACATGCATTAAAGAAATACAAATACTATCAACAACCGATCCGGCATCACCTCCTGCCACGCGTCAGCAACCCGCCACCTGACCGTCAAGTTACCCAGATTCATTCTGCCTGACTCATCGGCAGCCACTGCTGCCATGAGGTCTGTGCGACGACTTTTGCCTCATCTTCGAGCAAAACATTTTTTAACAACTTTCTTCACATGTTATTCCTTGCACGTATCATGCAGCCAACTGAACATAACGGATAAAATAGAAGCCCCAAAACGCGATCATGTGGCCCACTAAATTAATTATTCATTACGTGGTTCAAACTAAGTAACCTCACAGCTAGATTCAGTAACATGACTGTATAGAACAGACACGTAATGAATCATTTTACAGATTAAAGCTTTAATACGAATGTGTTGGCACCTGATACGTAGGCCATGTCGCCTAATAAGTGAGTTGTCATTATAACAGAATTGCCGACATCAAGCCAATGAGCTCAGCAGGTACAGTTTGGTCGCGTCTGCGCGATACGGGATGTAAAGGTTTAAAAGGTTACAAGGTTTAACATGAGTTACATCTCAAAATTTGCCCCGTGGCATATATTCTGATTTTTGATTGAAGTAACCCAAAAGTGATTGAAGTTAACGAGCAATGTACTTCACCACAATGATACAATGAACTAGCACGAAAACCTGTTAATCTTGACCACGTTATTTAGATGCACAGATTATAAGGTGAGCCCGTCATACTCGTTGAAACGCTCTATATTAGAGCGCTTTACCGTGTCGTGTAAACTTGCTACACTTCGTCATAAACCTCCCTAAAAAATGTCATAGAAATACTTAACATTTTCATTTTTTAACACAGCTGCAGTAGTCGCTATTTTTTATATAAAATATAAGTGAATAAATCAGAAATCTAGATATTATATTGCCGTACTCAATATATCTTACGCTTGCAGTGTATTTTGTTAACCATACGATTTTAACCTACAAGAAATTATTGAAACAATCGAATCCGTTCTCAAACACTGATATGAATTTTCAAAATGAGAGCAACATGATCGGTTTCCAGTTAAGAAGCAGCAATTTACATTTTTTCATGTCATTTTCTGACAACACACACAGAGTTTTATGTCAATGAAAACGGTATACACGATTAAAGGACTCATGCATGTGTCTTTATTCGGGTATCCTATTTAATGTTTCTCACAGGAAAGAAACCTAAAACTTGAAAACATAACAACAAACTGTGAAGAATGAAGTATTCTGCAAGTGAATTTATTGCAATGTAATAAATTTATGTAATAAAATGAAAATTGTTAGCGGAACTGATTTTCCTATAGCCTGTCCTTGAATTCTGTCAACATAAAAAAAAACGAGATAATAAACTTTCGATTGCAAGGGAGACTACTTTCTTGTGAGTGCTGCACGCGTGGCTCAGTCAGGACTCTGAAGGCTGTGGCTGAGCCAGCGCTTCCCATTTGTAATTGTACAAATAGGCGAGACACTCTGGAAAATTCCTGTAAATGTCCATAAAAAAACAACAGTTTGAGACGCTCAAGCGTGTTTTAGTTATAATAACTGAATAACTTTAAGCACTTTTCGAAGAAAATCTCATTTCATTCATGAGGGTAATTTTTCTTTTAAATGTGCCTATTGGATCGTTATTGGAACTCTAGAACGTTATTGGATCAATTGCTCGAAACATCCGATCTTCAAACTATAACTCCCTTCATTTTTCATTAATCTGAATCGTGGCTCAGCAATTTCCTTGCATGTGTTGGATCGAAGTTTGAAAAAAATCTTGTATGAGAAAATTACTCTAAAATAATTTGGAAGTTTGCTATATGTTCCAATTATAAATGTAAAAAATAAAGCTATGCCAATTAACTACTTTGGTGAAAAAAGATTCGCTGTACATGCATTAATCTGATTTTTTTGTGTCATATAGTCATAAATCTTCATCGAAGTGACAAGAATAGTTTAGTTTGTGCTCAATTTTATCAAACTAACTGCTTGTTCAGTCAAGCGTTATTAGTGGACGCCTGAATTTTGTTGAGTAGTAATAGAATTTTCGTCAAGTTTATATAAATTTACTTTTTGTGCCCTAACGGGTTAATAGGAAATTGATATTTGGAGTGTGTCGAAACGTGGAGATGGCTGGATCAGCAATCCCTGTGAACAGCATCATCTGATAAATTTTCTAAGCTTTTGTAAAAAAAACAATGAGTAAAATATTTCCCAGACTCATAAAATGGCTCATAGCCATTGTCGAAAATGCAACAAATGAATTATAATCGTCTATATCTCGAAAGTCATAGCCGTATTTCCCCCAAAAATGTTCAATTGAGCTGGAGTTGCTCACAGCTGGGCACTACGAGGTTCGGGGTGAATGCATGCGCTGTAGTGCGGTGATCATCTTCGGCTGATCAGGCGCGTTTCATGCGCATTTCTTCCTCGAGTTGGACGTTGATTGTCTGTCTAGTACTAATTTCCCTTCAGATGGTCACCTTAAACCTTAGCGACGCCAAGCTTCAGTTAAATTGAATAACAATTGATAAAATTTCGCATGCACCCAAGGAGCGAATCAGCGCACCACAGCGAAGGTAGTGTAGCCCTGCTCTGCTATTCTGTGGAGCCGTGCGTCGAGCCCCACACTCCCGCCTGGTGATGAACTCGAAGGCGACGATGAAACTGTTCAATCTATTGAACTATCAATCGATTTAACTTCAATCGACAGCAAATCTACGTGATTCTCAGGATACTAAGTCATTTAGGGAAATGAATACAACTAACTGATGAACATTAACGGTTAGATGAAGATGGCACGCGTTGCTAACTGGCGAAACGCGGCGCCTGTCCGACCTCCAAGTTGTACTCGATCACAGCAAGTTTTGGAGCCATCGGCCCACTGCGGTGAGGCAACTGCAGGGAAATTCCAGGCCCGTTCTTAATAATTGACACAAAAAATAAATGGAGAATTATTCGTGGTATAAAAGAATTTCCTAAAACTTTTGAAAAAAATTAGTTGGGCTCGTACTAGCTGAACAATTTTGAATGATGAGTAAAGTTCATTTCACCAGTTCAACTGCATGTAACAACACTGGCGTAAGTCTTGCACACATTAAGAAGTTTGAAGCTCCTCTCTACATGTGTTACAGATTCTAGTACGTTAACCTCAATGAATTATTCACTACATGTACTGTATCGTTCATGAACTCAAATGATTCATCCTATTTTCTATAATAATTTAACCTAACGCAGTTAAGCTATCGTCATTCAGGGGAGCTTCTACCCTGAAAATTATCTCCTGAACTAGACCAATTAAAACTAGACTAGACCGATCGTTCTGAAACTTCGTACACTTACGTAAATCACCAAAAGAAAAACAATTTGCTCGTTTAGATTTTTCGTTAGATTTCACTTCTGAATTATCGATTATGGAAAGATAAGCAATGAGGTAAATTTTTTAAAGAGAACTCAAAATATAAAACCATAAATATATTTTTTTCAAATCTTAAACATGCAACCAAACTTTACCTGCTGATCTCAAGGGCAGCTTTATTCCTGTCGGCAATTCTGTTATAATGACAACTCACTCACTTATGTCACAACATGGCCAACGTATCAGGTGACAATTTTTCACACAAAGTCACTGCCATTAGAGTTATAATATATAAAATCATTTATAATGGTTTCGTTAATATCTTGCACGTGTGTGGAATAATTATTTAGTTAGCGATGAAATCGCTAACTAATAGGCCAGTGAGAGTTGGAATGTTCAGTATTCTTGGTTAAGTTTGATGATTAGTTTAAATCTGGTAAAGAAATTGATATAATGGTTTTAAAGTGTTATATTGTTGCACCTAAACCTGCTTCTATCGAAGGTAGGGGTAGCACGTAGATGCAGTGAATGGAGCGCAGTGAGTGGGTCGCTGTTTGACAATTCTGTTATTGAGTGAAAAAGTGTTATTTATTTTTTTTAAACCTTATAATCCTGTGTCAATCGCAGGGAGAGGTTGAAAACGCGTTCGGAAATTAAGCTGAGTTATTAGTTTAGCGTTTATAAGTTCAATTACTTAGTGTTAGATTTAGAAGCAGTGTCTCAGAATATGTGGATCTGCTGTAATAAATAGACTAAATATTGACTTTATAATGAATTATGTTCAATATGGCTCTAATTGGGTGAACATTTCTTAGTGCCCAGCTTCTGAAAATTGAACTCGCACCAGCACCAAAGTATCACAAATCACGGCCAAGATTTCATCGTACCTCTGATATCAACAAAACAAATTTTGGAGAAATAATAGCTGTAACAAGTAAAATTTTAAATTTTTACAAAAGATATATTTTTCGAAACTGCCGCTTTTTTGTTTTTTGAGGACCACCTGCCGTTATTTCGGTTAATAAGGACCACCTGCCACTGTTTTTGTTAATAATGACGACCAACAACTGGCAAAAATAACATTGAAATAGAAATAATACTAACAAAGACAACACAATGAAGTATGTATGTTGAAATAATCAATATGATGCATCAGCAATGTATTCCATATACTTTAAATTGTACCTACAACAAAATCTCTTGGATATTCCATTACATGAATAACTCACAATTCGTTGGTTCTCAGCGCGCTCGCCAACAGATGCGGCATAATTCTGTTCTAGTTAGAGGAATTTTATTTATTTAGTCATAAATAAGTTTCTTTACGCTGGTAGCGAGTTCATCAAGTACTTGCCTTCATTTCTTTATTATGCTGCTGCGGCACCAAAATTTATATAAAATATATTCATAAATAAATTTATTACTAAATATTTACTGCTAGTGAGTCATGTGACTAATTAATAGTTCAAATATTTTGTAAAAAAATTCGCCCTGATTAATTCACTCTTTTTTCAGCTTTTAATTGTCAAAGTTATATGTTTTGAATTACATCTCTAAATTTCGAGAGAAAAAAATGATAAAAAAATGAGAATTCCACATTTAGACTTTTTCTTGCAGCAATCATTCAAACAATATCCGATGGATATCTAACTTATAAAATAATTTGACAAACAGTATTTGATGGATATCTAATTTATAAATGAATTTGGTATTAAACTTCTTATTTGACTGGAAAAATAACGCCGTCTCCCATCTTATTGAAAATGAGTTGTCTCAATTAGGTTCCGAGCGAGATGGAGTAAGAAAAACCCGGACATTTTAAATGAACATCAGAAAACAGAAGAAAAATTAACAGAACTGGGTGCGTTGAACGAGGCCTCGAGCGTTCACTCTAAAAGTTTAGCTAACACTAATATTTCTGTTATAATTCCTGTATATTTCTCTAACTTTTCTGGGGTGGAGGTATTTTCAATGTAATAAAGAAATGTTATAGTGAGCTATTTAGCGTTTGACATGAACATTCTTAAAGCCCCAATATTGTACATGCATCGTCTAAAATATAATTCAGTTTGTACAAGATAGCTTTTTGTTGATCATTTTATATCTGTTTTAGAAAATTCAAGTCACAGCGTAAACTAAACGTAAACTATTTACCCTCGACACAAGTGCCGGCAACTTAGACCTTCAAGATTCATCCACTGCATTGATGCCGGCCACTTAGACCTTCATCCGCTTCATTGATGCCCCGGTGAATCTGGAACATCCACTTCATTGATGCCGGCCACTTAGACCTTCATCCACTTCATTGATGCCGGCCACTTAGGCCCCGACGCTTCCCAAGCTCGGAGCCTCAAAAGGACTGCATATATAAATATAAACTATATATAATGGCTAATAAAAAGAATATTTGCAGCATTGTTGCTAGAAATGTTGGTCATACGTTCGATCTGGAGTGATTTTGCTTACCAATTTGGCAGGAATTGTGATCTTGAATCTTCGATCATATGCATGAGTGCGTTTCTTATCAACATCACCAAAGTCAAACCGAACTTCTAGCTACAATGTTTAGTCGCGTGGAAATTCATTGATTGATTCCATTTATTGGTTGGTACAAGCTTCACTTCAAATAAAGTTTATTCCATTATTTCGCGCAGAAAAACTTTGAAAGCCCAAATTTTATCGTATTTTCAAGGCTTGTATGCAGTTTTCAAACGATCGCTAAAACTTAGCAATTAATGCGAATAATGATCAAAATTACAAATTTAATTCATTAGATCTATTTAAGGTATAATTATAAAATATCTACTATCTGCTTCATCAAATCAGCTTCACCGAAAATCCATGAGGGCTGCATGCTCGCGGTTAATTCCATTTCCATAATTAAAATCGCTTTTTGTTAACCCCCTCCCATAATCTATAATTATATATATATATATATACTTAATTTATTATTATTAACGGGGGTCTGTCTCAAATACATATTTTTCTACTGAATATATCTGAAATTAGAATATTTTATTGGGATATTCAATTATCTTAAACTTGCTGTGTGTCATCAACTCATACGATTTTACCCTGCATTAAATTATTATTACAATCGAACTCTTTTTCAAACATCGATATGGATTTTCAAAATGAGAGCAGCATGGTAGGTTTCAAGTTAAGACGCTGCAATTTAAATTTATTTCATGTCATTTCCTAACAACACACAATAAGTTTTATAGCAAAGAAAACAAAATCAACGATTAAAGGACTTATGCGAGAGTCGCGTATCGGAATCCTATTAAATGTTTTTCACAGAAATAAACCTAGAAGTTAGAAACAACAAGAAGCTGTGAAGAATGAAGCATTTTGTAAGTGAATTTATCGGGAGATGTAAAAGCCTGAAAATTGTTAGCGGAAATAATTTTCCTATAGCCTATCCTCGAAACTGTGAAAACAGAAAAAATGGGACAGGAAAATCTCGATTGCAAGGCAGACTACTTTCTTGTGAGGGCTGCACGCGTGGCTCAGTCAGGACTCAGGAGGCTGTCGCTGAGCCAGCGCTTCCCATTTGTAATTGTACAAATAGGCGAGACACTCTGAAAATTTCTGTAAATGTCCACCAAGTTTCAGACGCTCAAGAGTGCTTTACTTATAATATTTGAATACACACACATACGAAACTCTAACGTATTTTTAGGAAAAAAACTCATATTAAACAGGTCAAGTTTTTCGATAATTTCGACTATTGGATCGTTATTGGAACTCTGGAACGTCGTTGGATCAATTGCTCGCAACATGCGATCTTCGTACTATAACTCCCTTTATTTTTATTTAATCTGAATCGTGGCACGGTAATTTCCTCACATGTGTTGGATCGAGTTCTGACATGAATCCAATATGAGTAAATCAATCTAAGATAATCAGAAAGCTTGCTACATGTTCCGAATTTTATAAATAAAGCTATATCAATAACTATGATTGGTGATGTAAGTTCACAGTACATTAATAAATACAATGGTGATGTAAGTTCGCAGTACATTAATAAATACAATGGTGATGTAAGTTCGCAGTACATTAATAAATACAATTTTTTTGTATGTCACAGTTATTGTATCTGAATCGGAGTAGCTAGATTAGTTTAGTTAGCGCTGAATTTTGTTTTGTCAACTGCATGTTCAGTATATTGTTATATGAATTACTGCCATCACAGGTGAGTATTGATTAAATTATCTAGAAATTAGGGAAATGATCATATTTTGGTGCCCTAACGGGTTAATATGAAACTTCATTTGTAAATAATATTTAAAGAGTGATTGGACTCCGGGGAATAGACAGCATTAACTGATAATTATTTGAAGGCTTTTGTAGAGAAACATCGTGAAAAATGTTTCACAAACTCAAAAAATGGTTCTTAGCCATTATAATAAAATGAGAAGAACGATAGAAGTTTATATCTCGAAAGTCTTAGCCGCATTTCCCCCAATAATGTTCAATAGTGCTGGAGTTGCTCTCAGCTGGGCACTACGAGGTTCGGGGTGAATGCATGCGCTGTAGTGCGGTGATCATCTTCGGCTGATCAGGCGCGTTTCATGCGCATGTCTTCCTCGAGTTGGACGTTGATTGTCTGTCTAGTTCTAATTATTGTCTTATAATTCACATTAAGCCTCAAAGATGCCAAATTTCAGTTAGCTTGGACAAGAATTGACAACATTTCACATGCACCTAAGGAGCGAATCAGCGCCTGAATTGAATGAATTATCCTATCTTCTATATAATAATTCAACCTTACCCTGTTGAGCTATCGTCATCCAGGGGAGCGTCTACCGTAAAAAATTATCTTCTAAAATAAATGACCGATCGTCCTGAAACATAGTTAATTAAAAAAAAANTCAAATTTAAAGAATTTTTTTTATACATTTTAATGTGTCAGTTGGCCACTGAAATGAATACCCAGAGACTGCACAAATATGCCAATGATAACTTACACGTAGTTGTGGTATCGGGCCACAATGTGCGTTGAGTACCATTTTTTTACATATGAATATTTTCCAGTAATAGGTTGCTTGCAGGGAGAATTTTATCTGATTTAATTCCGTTGATTATTCAACGGGTAATTGGCGAACCGTACCTCGTTACACCAATTTGATCCGTCGCTATAAAATTCAGTTATTTTAATTTGACACAATTTCCAGCCTATATTTAGACATTCGACTGCGACTGTAGGGTGTTACAGACGGTATATTAGATATTTTTTATGAACCAATAAAGTTGGACTGCATCAATGCCGTCTTCATTTCCTGCACGATTATTATTTGCGAAATTAGGTTCATTATTCAGAATTCAGCAAAAAAGAAACAAATAGTAATTATTTCCAAATGAAATTCTGATTATTATTACTTGTTGATTTGAAAATATGGACAAATTAAATAATATTGCTTATGATTGTAGAAAAGAGTAAAAAAACAAGATATTTATTAAGTCAGTAACTTTAGTTTATTACCACGAGCACACGAATTAAAAAAAAATACAATTTACAAATCAAAATCACAAATGACTAGTTAATTACATTTCATTAATTCAGGAGAATTTATCCATACAATTTATTCAAAATTTCCGGAATTTGGTCACTGGACCGGGCGCCTGAAGAGGCGCGCGAGTTGCGCGCTGTGGAGGAGCAGGCGAGCGTCGACGCGACGACTTCAACTGCTTTTAAAATTTGCGTGCGTTCAAAACCACAGATTTTAGAGAAGCATCAGAGACGGAAACATCCAAACATTACATAAAATCCATGTTAGATATGACTGGTAATTTGAATTATATCGACATATTGAAATTCATCGGAGAAATTATAGCTGTAACAAGTAAAATTTTAAATTTTTACAAAAGATATATTTATCGACACTGCCGCTTTTTTGGTTTTTGAGGACCACCTGCCACTGTTATTGTTAATAAGGACGACCAACAACTCGCAAAAAATAACATTGAAATAGAAATAATACTAACAAAGACAATATAATGAAGTATGTATGTTGAAATAATCAATATGATGCATCAGCGATGTATTCCATATACTTTAAATTGTACCTACAACAAAATCTCTTGGATATTCCATTACAAGAATAACTCACAATTCGTTGGTTCTCAGCGCGCTCGCTAGCAGATGCGGCATAATTCTTTTCTAGTTGGAGGAATTTTATTTATTTAGTCATAAATAAATTTCTTTACGCTGGTAGCGAGTTCATCTAGTACTTGCCTCCATTTCTTTATTATGCTACTGCGGCACCAAAATTTATGCAAAATATATGCATAAATAAATTTATTACTGAATAGTTACAGCTAGTCAGTGCTGCCAGCGAATTTTTTTTTAAAAACCTAGATTATACCTCAGAAAAAACCTAGAATTGAATGAAAAAACCTAGATTTATCCTAACATGTAATTCATTGTAATAAATCCTTGTTGACCACATAGGAATTAGTATGGATATTTGGGAAAAGGATAAATTACAATTTAACATATTTTCAAATTTTTTTGAACAGTTATTTAACATATAACAATTACCATTCATCCTCATCCCCCTCGTAAACAACAGCTTTATCAGCATGTCTTGCTTCCACTAATCTACTTTCATATATCCTGTAAATGGCTCTATATAATGTCACGTAGAAGTTCTCTATCTGGCCCCCATGTTATGCAAGACTGACCACGTTTCGTCCGCTTTCGTTTAGCAAGGATTCAGTCTCGGGGAGTTTTGGCTTTCAAAGAGTTTTTTTTGAAGTCTTCACGCTATTAACTTGAGAGAAAATTCTCTTGACGCAAGCTGATGAATGCGGATCGAAGAACTGTCAAAATTGTAATAAATTTTGATAAAATTTCAAATTAGGATTGACCAACACTCAGAGCTGGGCAGCGCTACTTTGAAATGTAGCGGCGCTACCGCTATCGCTACATGCTCTAAATGTAGCGGGCGCTACCGCTACCGCTACACCCACTAGATAGTAGCGAGCGCTACCGCTACCGCTACATTAAAATATAGCGCCGCTACATTAGCCGCTACAATGGCCAAAATTATTGGAAATCTCTAAATATCAATTGATCTGCTATTGTGATTTACTCATAAACATTTAATGATAATAAAACATTTTCAAAACATATAAATGCAAATTTATTGAAATTAACCTAACCGAACTAGTACGGGTTAGATACAGTAAATAAAAGTTACAGTTATTTTTATGTTTTACCTTCCCTACGTGGATGTCTACTTTAATCTACCAATCTCAGAAATTATCCACATATACATAAAAAAATCTGTCTTTTATTTGTATATATCTGTTGATTATTTTTGAGATTGGTAGTTTAAAGTAGACATCCATGTAGGGAAGTTGAAATTTAAAAATAACTTTGTAAAAATAACTGTAAGCAAACTGAAACATGAAAAAATACCTGTAAGTGCTAACTGTTAACAAGTGGGCAGAGTGGCCCAGTGGTTACAGTTCAGAGTACCTGGATTGGCGCAGAGAGGCGCGGGTTCGATCCCAGCTCTGTGCGCCAGTTTCTGGTCAGAATCGGCAAGGAGGCCGGGCGGTTAAGCACAGCAGAATTTGAATCAGTGAGTTGTGAGTTCGAGACTGCACCAAGCTGTGGATGTTCTGCGATGTTAAGAATCGGCGACAGGCCTATGGCCTATTGAACGCTGAAACCGCTAATATTATTATTATTTAACAAGTAACAACTAACATGTTGACACTAGTAACAGGCTGAGGTTGACAACATTACACCGAAATATTTCGTACAGTTTTATTCTGTAATTTATATTATGTATGTATCATGATGGTTTTTAAATAATATTTAAAACTATTAAGTAAAATCTAAAGGCTTTATCTATAAACGTAGCGGTAGCGCTGTAGCGGCAAAACCTCGGATCGCTACTTAAATGTGAAGCGGGCGCAACCGCAACCGCTACAATTGCTTACTATATGTATGTAGCGCGCTACTGCCCACCTCTGCCAAAACTATCTTTAACGGTTCTATGGCTATGCCAAAATTCCGGAATGCTGACAGTTCTGCATGTTGTTCTCTGTGAGGTGTAAGTCCTTGGTTACTTTGAAGCTTTGGTATTCATCGTCAAGATCATTATATTTATCTTCAGGCCCCAGGTTTTTGAACTGTGCCGCTAATGTTGCAATAGAAAAAGGTGAATATAATTGCAAAAAAGCTTGTGGACTTGAAATGCTAAGTTCTGCAATAATGCTTCTATCATCAAATGAAAGTCTGTGTTTGATTTGTACACACAATGCTACCAAGAAGTTCAAACAGTCTTTTCTGAATTTTCCGAGAATGTCATCATTAGGTCTCTTGCTCCGACACTGCCATTGTTCTACCACTAAGAAATATATCTTCAAGAGGTTTGAATAGTTTGCTATAGCTTGGATCTACATCACATAGTTTTTATTTTGTGAAGTATTCTTCCTTAATGAAAAAGCTTAATACATTTTATATTCAGCAGAAACCATCAAGTGAAGGACATGCAACCTAAAATGTTCAGATTGAAATTCCAAGTTGAGTGCATTAACTTCCTTCAGATCATGTTGAACAAAATATAGCATATGTTTCTTGCCGCGACTAATTAATAAATCATAAATTTTACGAGCTCCATCAAATTGATCAGTTTTTGCCTATGACTCAAGGTGAAGTAAAGAATCAAAGCATAAGTAAAAGTAAAGTAAGTAAAGAATCAAAGCATCCCACTGCTCCAATACAACTGAAATTACATGCTCTCTCGACTGGGTAGTGAACTGAACTGCCTCTTAATTTATCACCCACACGCACGCCAACTGTACAAACTTGTACGAACATGTATTAGAAGTTATAACAAGTAATATTTCCACTTTCTTGACAATAATTATTGATTGATTTTGGCATTCAGTGCATCATTCTAAAAAAACCTAGATTTAGATCAGTTTGTAAATTAAAACATAGAAACCTAGCTGGAGGCTCAAAAACCTAGATCTTAGTTTATAAACCTACCGCAGTCAGCACTGCTGCTAGTGAGTCATGTGACTAATTAGAAGTTCAAACATTTTGTAAAAAAAATTTGCCCTGTTCAATTTACTCTTTTCTCAACTTTAAATTGTCTAAATTATATGCCTTGGATTATATCTCTAAATTTCAAAAAATAATGTATGATCAAAAAATGAATATTTCACATTTAGACTTTTTCTTGCAGCAATCATTCAAACAGTATTCGATGGATGTCTAATTTATGAATGAATTACGTATTCAACTTATTACATGACTGGAAAAATAACGCCGTCTCCCATCTTATTGAAGATGAGTTGTCTCAAATTAGGTTCCGAGCGAGATGGAGTAAGAGAAACCCTGACATTTTAAATGAACATCAGAAAACAGAAGAAAAAATTAACAGAACTGGGTGCGTTGAACGAGGCCTCGAGCGTTCACGCTAAAAGTTTAGCTAACACTAATATTTATGTTATAGATTTCTGTATATTTCTCTAATTTTTCTGGGGTGGAGGTATTTTCAATGTATTAAAGAAATGTTAAAATGAGCTATTTAGCGTTTGACATGAACATTCTTAAAGCCCCAATATTCTACATGCATCGTCTAAAATATAATTCAGTTTGTACACGATAGCTTTTTGTCGATCCTTTTATATCTGTCTTAGAAAATTTATGTCACAGCGTAAACTAAACTAAATTTACCCTCGACACAAGTGCCGGCAACTTAGACCTTTTAAGCTTCATCCACTGCATTTATGCCGTAGTCTAAACAATGTGAGTCTACACCCCTCCTTAGTTTAAGTTTCATGTATGTCTATCTCGACCTATTAACTAATATTAAATCTTATTTCCAGCTTTCGTCACTCAGCTTACGTCACTCAAGTAGATGAAATAAACGGGAGAAAACCAACTTCGATTTTCCCTGCCCCGTTGAGCCCGCACACGATTGTGTCAACATGCATCGTCTAAAATATAATTCAATTTGTACACGATAGATTTTTGTCGATCATTTTATATCTGTCTTAGAAAATTTATGTCACAGCGTAAACTAAACTAAATTTACCTTCGACACATGTGCCGGCAACTTAGACCTTCAAGCTTCATCCACTGCATTGATGCAGGCAACTTAGACCTTCATCCACTTCATTGATGCCGGCCACTTGAACCTTCATCCACTGCATTGATGCCGGCCACTAAGACCTTTATCTACTTCACTGATGCCGGCCACTTAGACCTTCATCCACTTCATTGATGCCGAACACTTAGACCTTCATCCACTTCATTGATGCCGGCCACTTAGGCCTTCATCTACTTCATTGATGCCGGCCACTTAGACCTTCATCTACTTCATTGACGCCGGCCACTTAGACCTTCATCCACTTCGTTGATGCCGGCCACTTAGGCCACGACGCTTCCCAAGCTCAGAGCCTCAGAAGGAATGTATATATAAACATAAACTATATATAATGGCTAATAAAGGAAATATTTGCAGCATTGTTGCTAGAAATGTTGGTCAAATGTTCGATCTGGATTGGTTTTGCTTACCAATTTGGCAGAAATTGTGATCTTGAATCTTCGATCATATGCATGAGTGCGTTTCTTATCAACATCACCAAAGTCAAACCAAACTTCTACTATGTAAATTAGTCGCGTGGAGAGGCAAGTTGGAACCAAAACTTCACTCAACACCAGATTGTACGAGACGATCACCGATAAAGGCAGGATTAGTGGACTCGAAACAAAGTAGGTGAGGACGCAATGGCTACGGTCAACAATGCCTAGACATGGGTTGCTCACGGGAGGATTGCTTCGTAACGACTGGCCTAAGGCTCGGTCCATCTCTCCTGTCGAAGATTTACAACCGGTGCCTTCCGACATTGAATTCATAACATTACAGCTGTTGACATTTTACTCGGATATGAGTTTCATTCAGATTTTAATACAGCAGCAACTATTATATTTCACTGTGCCGTTTCGACGACCTTTAATATATATAAATCATATTCTAAGATCAACCTATCTTTAAGTTGATTGAGGTTTCAAGGGGCGATAGTCTTATACTATATAAGTCATGTGAGATATGAAATTTCATGTAAAAATACTGAAATTTCATGATTTATTTCATTTTTGATGTAACACTGCAAATTTAAAGAATATTCACACGCTAATATCGTCACATGAATTGAGTTATTCCGATCTTCCAAGTATAAATGAATCAGCAAAAAAAAGTTATTAGAATGGGTAACATAAGTAATTGTTGAATCGGATTGAAACTATTGGAATCAATTGTTCCAAATTCTGTATATTTCATCTAGACGATTTCTGTATTTGAAGACAAAAATTAATAAATTGCGTTATTTTACCCTCGAAAAATCTATAAAATTGGAGTTTTCCGAGTTTGAGCACAGGAGAAGCTGTTGGGCATATGTGAACGACAGTAATTAGCCGCACCAATGTTGTAATTTTACACGAGGCCATGTCAGTTGTAAATTCCTTATGTAGTTTAGATTTCATTTGCAGCAGGCCACAATATTGTCCAGAGTAGCACTTCCGTCCCCAATTACTGGGCACTTCAAAAAGTTAGACCTAAACTTAAGGCTTTCGGTGCGGCCGAGTAGTCAAAGATTCATTGATTGATTCCACATATTGGTACACGCTTCACTTCAAATAAAGTTTATTCCATTATTTCGCGCAGAAAAACTTTGAAAGCCCGAATTTTATCGTATTTTCAAGGCTTGTATGCAGTTTTCAAACGATTGCCAAAACTTTGCAATTCATGCGAATAATGATCAAAATTAAAAATTTAATTGACGACATCTTGTTAAGGAATAATTATATAATATTTACCATCTACTTAATCAAAGCAGCATCACTGACGTTCCACGAGGGCTGCATGCTCGCGGTTTCTTCCATAGTGACAATCACTTGTTAATTTAATTCCTTACATACTCTTTATAACTTATATATAACTTAATCTCTATTAGAAGGGGGGTCTATTTCAAATACAAAAATTTTTACTGAATATATCAAAAATCAGGATATTTTATTGGCAGATTCAATTATCTTAAACTTGCTGTGTGTGTCATCAACTCATACGATTTTAACTTGCAATAAATTATTATTACAATCGAATTCTTTCTCAAACATCGATATGGATTTTCAGAATGAGAGCAACATGATAGGTTTCAAGTTAAGACGCTGCAATTTAAATTTATTTCATGCCATTTCCTGACAACACACACTGAGTTTTATAGCAGAGAAAACAAAATCAACGATTAAAGGACTTATGCGGGAGTCGCGTATCGGAATCCTATATAATGTTTTTCACGAGAAATAAACCTAGAAGTTAGAAATACAACAACAAGCAGTGAAGAATGAAGCATTCTGCAAGTGAATTTATTTGAAGATGTAATAGCTTGAAAATTGTTATCGGAACTGATTTTCCTATAGCCTATCCTCGAAAACTGTGAAAACATAAAAAACGAGACAAGAAACTCTCGATTGCAAGGGAGACTACTTTCTTGTGAGGGCTGCACGCGTGGCTCAGTCAGGACTCCGGCGGCTGTGGCTGAGCCAGCACTTCCCATTTGTAATTGTACAAATAGGCGAGACACTCTGGAAATTTCCTGCAAATGTACTTAAAAAAATCAACAGTTTGAGACGCTCAAGCGTGTTTTAGTAATAATAAGTGAATAATTTTAACTCGTTTTTAGAACATAAACTCATTTCATTAAACTCGGTAAATTTTGTATAAATGTTCCTATGTTGTTAACGTAAACTCTGGAACGTTGTTAGATCCATTGACCGAAACATGCGATCTTCAAACTGTTACTCCCTTTATTTTCCTCATATCTGAATCGTGGCACGGCAATTTCATTGCATGTGTTGCAGTGATGGATCGAAGCATGAAAAAAAAATCTTGTATGATTCCCCTAAATAATTTGAATGGTTGTCCAAATGTTAATAATAAAGCTATGTCAATAAACTATTGTTAGTGATGTAGATTCGCGGTACATGCATTAATCTGATTTTTTGTGTCATAGTCATAGGATCTTCATCGGAGTAACCGGAATAGCTTAGTTTATAATGCTGAATTTTAGTGAACTAACTGTTTGTTCAGTCAAACGTTATCCAAGTGTGCTCGAAATTTGTTATGTAAGGTATAAGATGAAATTAAGTAATAAATAATTTTTAAGCCCTAAAGGGTTAATAGTTAATTGATATAAGTAGTTTGTGGAATCGCGAGGATAGCTGGATCAGCATTGCATGTGGACAGCTTTTCCCTGATGATTATTTCAGAGCTTTTGTAGAAAAGCAATGTGTAAAATATTTCCAAGCCTCTTGAATGGATCATAGCCATTATCGAAACTGCAACGAATTAGAATCGTCTCTATCTAAAAATTCTCAGCCGTATTTCCCCCAATAATGTTTAATCGAGCTGGAGTTGCTCTCAGCTGGGCACCACGAGGTTCGGGGTGAATGCATGCGCTGTAGTGCGGTGATCATCTTCGGCTGATCAGGCGCGTTTCATGCGCCTGAGTTGTACAATACACAATCGGCCGATCAGGCGCGTACTATTTCCATGGCATTCGCAGGCGAGGAATATCTCGTGGCATAACACGGAATAAAATCTTCGTAAAAAGTTGAAAAGCTCTAAATTAGAATGCAAGAAGCCTGCCATTACAGGTTGATGCCTGCGTGGGTTGCCCTCAACCTTCCCGCCACCTCCAGACTCTTGATTAATATTTATGAATATAAAATTACTCACTTTAGGAANGTATTCACGTATAGACGCTGGAAATATTGTTGTTAGTTACCTTCTTCTGTGACTATCCATGACGAATGCATAGTCGTGATTCTTGTTGCTTGTGTTTAAGTTGGTATTCACGTATAGACGCTGGAAATATTGTTGGCATATTGTCCTGAGAGCGCCGTTGATGTCCCGGCACTCGTCGCGCGTGAAGCAATTTGGTGCACATCATAAACTGGCCGTCATGAAGGAGGCTTTAAACCAAACAGCTACGTTCTCACTCATCAAAAGATTAGTGTTCATAAACAAGCTTTGAAGTTGTAGAGATAATTTATACAGCCCTCATGTAAAAGGTTATAAGACTTAACCAAGTTATTGAGATGCTGAGACAATTTATACAGCCTCTCATATAAAAGGTTATTAAACTTAACCAAGTTATTGGTTATTGAGATGCTGAGATAATTTATACAGCCCTCATATAAAAGGTTTTTAAACTTCACCAAGTTATTGAGATGCTGAGATAATTTATACAGCCCTCATATAAAAGGTTATTAAACTTAACCAAGTTATTGAGATGCTGAGATAATTTATACAGCCCTCATATAAAAGGTTTTTAAACTTAACCAAGTTATTGCGATGCAGAGATAATTTATACAGCCCTCATGGAATCGCACAGAAGTATAACACAAGCCCACCATTACTTGTTGATGGTTGCGTGGGCTGACCCCGAACTTCTCTCGACGAACAGACTCATGCTCGCTTATAATTATACAAATTTAATGACTGTTGTTCCAATGAGATTTACATTTGCATCTTTTCAAATTAGAAATTCTATATTAAATTTTCTGCCTTTCTTGTCATAC
The DNA here is from genome assembly GCF_000764305.2 of Hyalella azteca. Classification (NCBI taxonomy): domain Eukaryota; kingdom Metazoa; phylum Arthropoda; class Malacostraca; order Amphipoda; family Hyalellidae; genus Hyalella; species Hyalella azteca. The sequence goes on along the minus strand of NW_025946071.1, from coordinate 736 downwards.
TAAATCATAGCTTGTTTACGTGCACGTTAATTTCTAGAAGAAGTTGGCAGAAGAAGGGACATGCGATGGTCATGCCACCGTATCTTGTGCCGATTTCTTATAGTTAATTATATATGTTCATCTTCATCGCCATTGCATGATATATTAATTCTTAAGATTGTCCTGAATATTTGAAATCAACTTTTTTTAATAACATTATTTAACTTTTCTAATCTCATGTTATTTCTAAGCTCTAAATCTACCGGTCTGGGTCACTTTGGCTGACTAACACCATGGCACCGCGCCCAAATCTGGCTAAAATTGTCTCTTAGTTAAATGGATTTTTAAGGCAGTTTGATATAATTTAAGTCATAAATTTTGCCTCTGTAAATCATTAGTGTCTTATTCCTCCTGTGTAATGTCAGCTTTCATTGAAGTTTATTCTTTGTTTGCCACTGAAGCCTTGAGCTACGCGGCCTGGTCCCTTATGCGCGCCACGTAAACACTGCCGCTGCTGCCTGACTTTCTTTGACCATCGAAGAAACAAGAGTAAACCTCACGTGTTATCTACGCATACGTTGACTTAGGACAGCCTCTGCCCTATTCCAACCTTCAAGAACGCCAGAGTAAACTTTGCGTGTTATCTACGTATACCTTGAAATAGGACAGCCTCTGCCCTATTCCAACCTTCAAGAACGCCAGAGTAACCTCACGTGTTATCTACGTATACGTTGAAATAGGACAGCCTCTGCCCTAT